>NW_027248458.1:300000-600000 GCF_031021105.1 Erythrolamprus reginae | reverse complement strand
TTGGGCGTCCTCCTCGATCCACAGCTCACATTAGAAAACCATCTCTCAGCTGTGGCGAGGGGGGCGTTTGCCCAGGTTCGCCTGGTGCACCAGTTGCGGCCCTATCTGGACCGGGACTCATTACTCACAGTCACTCATGCCCTCATCACCTCGAGGTTCGACTACTGTAATGCTCTCTACATGGGGCTACCTTTGAAAAGTGTTCGGAAACTTCAGATCGTGCAGAATGCAGCTGCGAGAGCAGTCATGGGCTTACCCAGGTATGCCCATGTTTCACCATCACTCCGCAGTCTGCATTGGCTGCTGATCAATTTCCGGTCACAATTCAAAGTGTTGGTTATGACCTTTAAAGCCCTTCATGGCACTGGACCAGAATATCTCCGAGACCGCCTACTGCCGCACGAATCCCAGCGACCAATTAGGTCCCACAGAGTGGGCCTTCTCCGGGTCCCGTCAACTAAACAATGTCGGTTGGCGGGCCCCAGGGGAAGAGCCTTCTCTGTGGCGGCACCGACTCTCTGGAACCAACTCCCCCCAGAGATTAGAACTGCCCCTACTCTCCCTGCCTTCCGTAAACTCCTTAAAACCCACCTCTGCCGTCAGGCATGGGGGAACTGAAACACCTCCCCCGGGCATGTTTAATTTATGCATGGTATGTTTGTGTGTGCGTCTGTTAGTTTATGGGGTTCTTTTAAATCTTGTATAAATTTTAAAGTTTTCTGATTATTTATGATTTGTTCTATTTTGTTGTGAGCCGCCCCGAGTCTTCGGAGAGGGGCGGCATACAAGTCTAAATAATAAATAAATAAATAAATAAATAAATAAATAAATACTCTTTCCCCCTAGGCCTTAACAATTTTATGCATCGTATGTCTGTATGTATGCTTGGTTTTTATAATAATGGGTTTTTAATTGTTTTTAGTATTGGATTATTATTGTATGCTGTTTTGTTATTGCTGTTAGCTGCCCGGAGTCTTCGGAGAGAGGCGGCATACAAATCCAATCAATCAATCAATCAATCAATCAATCAATCAATCAACAAACAAACAAACAAACAAACAAACAAATAAAACACTTTTGAATCTATATAAGTAATAGATATGAATATATACAACTTACTGTTACTTTATTGTCATTCTACTTTGTATAGCTTAATATCGAGAACTGATATACAATGACTGCTATATGCTATCCATATCATGTAAAATGTGGCCTACCTCCCTTCCCTTTCCTTTTCTCTTTTGTATCCCCTTTCCCCCATCTCTTTTTCTTTTTTTTCTTTTTTTTCAATAAAACAATAAACTATTAAAAACAAAAAATAAAAAAAAATCATTAAAGAAGAAAAAAACAAAAAAAATAATAGAAAAACAAAAGAAAGCTAACAAGACTACACCAAAAAATGCATAAGAAAGAAGAAAAGAGACACCTACGTAGATTGTACTCCCAGCTGAATATTGATACATATATTTCGAAGATAATATCACCTCCCTTCTTGCAAAGCAGGCACATGGTTTACATATTGTATTTCTACAACACTGCTCAAACCACTTAATCTGACATTTGTCTAGTATTATATGATAACATAGTTAACATATAAAATAAAAACTTAATTAAACTTCCAAGCCTTTGTTAACAATCTATTGTATTTCACTAGCAGAAATGTATCTTATTTTCAAGCTAAACATTTATTTTAAAACAGGATTATGAATTTGGCTCTTTTAGCAACTGCTGTCTTTCCAGAATAATATTGTTAGCTGACATTAAAGGAAGAAAAGAAAACCCTCTTTATTTTATTTATTTATTTGTCCAATACACAAATACATAGGAAGAAAAATAGACATGTAGTAATACAGTGATACGTTGTCTTACAAACATAATTGGTTCCGGGGCAAGGTTCTTAAGGTGAAAAGTTTGTAAGATGAAACAATGTTTCCCATAGGAATTAATGGAAAAGCGATTAATGCGTGCAAGCCCAAAATTCACCCCTTTTGCCAGCCGAAGCGCCCGTTTTTGCAGTGCTGGGATTGCCATGAGGCTCCCCTCCATGGGAAACCCCACCTCTGGACCTCTGGAATCATTATCAGAACAGTTGTAAATCAGTTGAGCCTAACTTCTGAATAATCTTACAGCTCAGTGTTTTTAAAACAACAACAACAACCTGGCCAATTCTGTCTAAACAAGGCATTGTATATTGTACTCTGACTTTGATGAAGGGAAAAAAATAGGTTTCACTTATTCTGAATTACATGTTAGGGTCCCACAATTGCTTGTACAGATAAACTATATCGGAGAGGCTTGCTACAGTTATTTGCCAATGGAGATTATGTATATTTGACAGAAGGAATCTTCAAATACATAGAAAATAGATGGTGCCTGTCGTAGCCACCCATGCTACGTTCTATAATCTGTGAAAAACTTTCAAGCAAAATTCAGTTCCATATCTAAGGGGGAAAAATTGCAGAAAAAGTGCCCATATTTGTGTTTTCATATAATGTGCTAATTTTTGAAGCCAGTTTCCCCCCGTAAATAGCTTTCAGTATTTGGCATTTTCCGCTGCGCAGAATTTTCAGTTTTCAAAGTTAGAAGGGACATAGAGTAATAGAGTTGAAAGGGACCTCAGAGGTCATCTAGTCCAACCCCCTATACCAGTAAGGGTGACGCTTTTTCGGTTCGCATACCAAAAGAGGGTCTGTGCATGGGCCAGCATGCATGCACATGTCCAGACCCTTCTCTCCCCTGTATGCATGCACATCCCCCTATGTTGCGCATGAGCACAGGCCTCAATGAAGCCTGGGACGGTGAAAAAAATCACCCAAATGGGCAAACTGAAAGTTCAAAATAATGGACTTCTTCTTTGCCCATTGTGCTGTTTTTCATACTTCGGAGTCTTCATAGAAACATAGAAGTCTGATGGCAGAAAAAGACCTCATGGTCCATCTAGTCTGCCCTTATACTATTTTCTGTATTTTATCTTAGGATGGATCTATGTTTATCCCAGGCATGTTTAAATTCAGTTACTGGGGATTTACCAGCCACGTCTGCTGGAAGTTTGTTCCAAGGATCTACTACTCTTTCAGTGAAATAATATTTTCTCACGTTGCTTTTGATCTTTCCCCCAACTAACTTCAGATTGTGTCCCCTTGTTCTTGTGTTCACTTTCCTATTAAAAACACTTCCCTCCTGGACCTTATTTAACCCTTTAACATATTTAAATGTTTTCTTCAGGGAAGCTTCTGGAAGCCCCGGAGTCCAAAAACAGCACAATGGGCAAAGCAGAAGTCCATTTTTCTGAACCTCTGGTTTTTCCGTAGGTGGTTTTTTTTGCACTCCTGGGTTTCAGGGAAGTTTCCCTGAAGCCTCTGCAGGGCAAAAGGGCCTTCCCCAATGCTGAAAATCATCTAGTTGATGCACATGCTGGAGCTGACATAGGACAATGCCTCACATGTCCTCCGACATAGCTCCGCATGCCACCTGTGGCAGACAAGTAGTAGATCCTTGGAACAAACTTCCAGCAGACGTGGTAGATAAATCCATAGTAACTGAATTTAAACATGCCTGGGATAAACATATATCCATCCTAAGATAAAATACAGAAAATAGTATAAGGGCAGACTAGATGGACCATGAGGTCTTTTTATGCCGTCAGACTTCTATGTTTCTAAATGGCTGTCTGATCTTAAAGCCTCTAGTCATGATGAAACATTTGCAACTTCTACTGGTTGTTAGCTCTCACTGTTAGGAAATTTCTCCTTAATTCCAGGTTACTTCTGTCCTTGGTTAATTTCTAACCATTGTTTCTTGTCTTGCCTTTTGGTGCTTTGGGAAATAGGTTGACTCCCTCTTCTTTGTAAGAGCCCCATAAATATTGTAACAGTGCTATCGTATCGCCCCTAGTCTTTCTTTTCATTAGACATATACAATTACTGTAACCATTCTTCATAGGTTTTAGCCTCCAGCCCCCTAATCGTTTTTGTTGCTCTTTGCTGCACTCTTTTCAGAGTCTCAGCATCTTTTTCATATTGCGGCAAACAGAACTAAATGTAGTATTAAAAATGTGGTCTTACTAAGATTTTGTAAAGCAGTACCAGGACTCCATGTGATCATGGTCTGTCCTTCTATTAATGCAGTCTAAGGTTGCACTGGCTTTTTTGGCTGCTGTCGCACAATTTTGGCTCATATTTAAGTGATTGTCCACTAGAATTCCAAGATCCAACTCACTGTTGCTGGCATTAAGCCAAGTTTCACCTAGCTTATACTGTACCTATATAGTTGGTTTTTCTTGCCTATGTGTAAAACCTTACTTTTATCTACATTGAATTTCATGTTGTTAGATAGGGCCCTGTATTCAAGATTACCTATTATTATTATTATTATTATTATTATTATTATTATTATTATTATTATTATTACTACTACTATTCCTATTGCTGTTGTTATTGTTACTGTTGTTACTGTTATTATTACTATTACTATTATTATTATCTACCCATCTGCAAAGATTCGGGGCAGCTTATCTGCTGGGATAATGGCTGTTCCTACTAGCTTAGTGTCATCTGCAAATTTGATGATTGCCCCTTCAATTTCCTCGTCTAGATATTGTACCTTAAATGGAACCGTGAGATTATGTTTATGTTTATTAGATTTGTATGCTGCCCCTCTCAGTAGACTCGGGGCGGCTCACAACACAATAAAAAACAGTTTATAACAAATCTAATAAATTTACAATTTAAAATATTTTAAAAAAAGAGTTACCCCATTGCTTGCTTCCTTCCATGCGGATGTTGAGGGCTACATAATGAATTTGAGTATCTGCATAAAAACAAAAACCAAATATTTATTCATATAAGACCCCATTTAATGTATATATTATCGCCATTGTCAAAAATTTCGGCCAAATTTCATCATTTAAGGTTGACCAATAAACTCCTGTATGTTCTTCTCGATTCTAATGCAGATGTAGCATTCAATTGGTGACAGAGGCTGACATTCAACTGAGTCTGAGAGCCTTATCAACAATCTTCAGATTAGTTATGAATTATTGTAGAAGCAGCATAGTCTCATTCATCAAGAACCATGCAACCTAATTTCACATTTGGTAAATGAATGCAACCCACATCAAACAACTGAAAACCTTTAAATATCTTAGAGCTTTCTTCTAATCACCTACTGCTTGGAAGAACAAAGGAATCACAGCTGGAGTACAGAGATCTTCCAATGCTATAATTTGATTTGCTAGCTGCAGTGGCAATAACTTTGTCTTCCCTGCACGTAAATTATTCAGGGTTAAGATGCTGAGTCTTCTAGCTTATATAGCTTTTGTGCTTATAAAGACAAAAAGAAATTATAAGCAACATAATATAGATTCTTATGGATGATGTTGTATGTTTCTTGATGTGTGCTTAATGCAGTTGGAATTTGGCCTTGCTGCTGCACAAGCTTGGAGATCCTGCTGAATGAAGTATTGGATACATTTGGCCTCCTAAGATGGTTCTTTGGCTTAATTAATCACAGCAAATAAGTTTTAGTTATCCTTGGAAGAAAAACTTAGGGTTGGTCTGAATGACTCTGCCCTAGCAGACCAGTGTTTGCTATCAAAACCCCAAAAAGCCTTCTTGGAGTTAAAAGGTAACTTGGAGTGAAAAGGAGCAGAACCAAAAACATTTTTAAAATGTTGATTTAAAAGACCAAAAAATCCTCCAAAACACATCCATACATATTGTCTCCCAGTTGAATAGTAATATGTAGTATATTGCAACAAGGATAACTTCCTTCTCTTGCAAATCAGCTCAGGATTTATAAACTTCTACAGCTATTTGCAACCAATTTGGCCTGTTACACACCTGTCTATCATATATATAGTTAACAGGTAAACCGACAATAAAGTTAAACCTCAAAGCTTTCTGTTAACAAAGCCCTACAATCATGGGCGGGCTACTGCCTAGATGGGATGGAACGTAGTGGGGTAGCGAAAATGGAGCTCCACCCCAGAGCACCCAATTTGCACTGAAAGATGTTGAAAGAAAATGCAGGGCGTCCTGCATAAGCCACGCCCACAGTGTGGTAGTAAAAAATTTGGTAGCCCTTCACCGCCTACAATCTATTATTGCAGAAAGTATAAAATGGCTCATATCCCACAAATCACTACAATCATTATCTCTGATCAAAAATTAAAAAAAATCATAACCCTTGCTATGTTCTTCAGACTCATGTAAACTTATTGTCTTTCACAATGTAAAATATACTGTATATCTGAAAAGGTAGACATATAATATACATACAGCACAGAGGTGGGATTCACATAATTTACCTAGTGGTTCATCCAGCACTGAAAATGTAAGTGCAGATACATGAGCTCGCTGAACTCACATGCACCCCTTTTACACACACACACATGGCCTTCCACGCGTGTGCTTTGGCTTGCATGCATGCACATGGCTTGAAAATGTGGTAAATAGGATGACATAGCACCAGGTCACTGCTACTGGCTAAATACCATCTCACAACCACAACAACACAACAGCCCACAACTGATACAAGCTTAATATTAACCGCTCCAAACTTGACTACCCTACGAAACTAGACTAGAATCCTGGATCTAGAAAGCTTAGAATTATGGTGCCTTAAACATGTTCTAAGAATTGCCCACAAAATCATATGCTGTAATGTCCTGCCTGTCAACGTCTACTTCAGCTTCAACCACAACAACACAAGAGCACACAACAGATTCAAACTTAAGATTAACTGAGCTCCAAACTTGACTGTAAAAAATACGACTTTAGTAATCGAGTTGTCGAAGCGTGGAATTCACTACCGGACTCTGTAGTATCATCCCCTAACCCTCAACACTTTACCCTTAGACTATCCACGGTTGACCTCACCAAGTTCCTAAGAGGTCAGTAAGGGGCGTACATAAGCACACCAGAGGGCCTACCGTCCCCTGTCCTATTGTCTCTCCTATATCTCATATATCTTCTCTTCTATACCTGTATCTTTTCCTGTTATTCTCTCATAGTTATATTTCACTCCTTTATTTTCTTCTCTATTCCCCCTTTAATTACATTCTACCTGATTATATCCTCCATAACCCTCATTGTGTATTATTGTGTATTGGACAAAACAAACAAATAAATAATAAAACAAAATAAAGCAAAACGGGGTGAGCGGTGGATCTTGAATCCTGCTGAGAAATAACTGCTGTCCCTGAAGCCTCCGAGCTTTCGAGGGCTCCAGTGGGCTTTACCGCCAAAGCTTTTCCCAACCGCAAGCCAGCAAAGGTCTTTGGCACCAAAGATGCCCTTTAAATAGCATTTGGCTCCGCTTTATTTATTGAACGGATGTTTCATTCATTCAGTCCGGTGGGTTTCTTTCATTTTGAAGGCAATTTCTATTTTTAAAAAAAATATATGTGCATGAGACTAAGTCTTCATTTAACATAGCTTAAATATAATTGACTCTATCTCTCCTTCCTTCCTTCCTTCCCTCCTACTTTCTTTTTTTCTTTTTTTCTTCCTTTCTTTTTTTCTTTCTTTCTTTCTTTCCGAAATAAACACACTTAGGAAAAAGGAGAGCTATACAGAAAGGAAAAAAAATGATATAGCAGGGACATAGAATCCTTGAAGAGTTGGCTGGCATATACATTAGATTAATTAATAGATATACATGTTATTCCAAGTTTATTTTTTTAGATTTCCCTGAAACAACTAACTCAGTATTTCTTGGAAGTATGAAACAGAAAAAGCATTCCTTTTCAGACAAATCCCCATTCAGAAGAATAAAGCGATGCTCTAATCTAGATATCTCGATCCTGCTAAATAATAATTTGCTAAGCCAATCCTATGGATAAAACACAGTTATTTGCAAAACATTTTGCTTTGTGGTAGAAAAAATCAGTAGGATCAGTGTAGTGTAATGATTATAGTGTTAGCCTGCATCAAGGGAGAGTTAGGATCAAACTTCTTACTCAGCCATGACAGTTTCGTGCAGGAGTGAAATTCAAAACTTTTCCCTATTGATTCTGTGGGCTTGGCTTAGTGGGCATGGTAGGGGAAAGATACTGCAAAATCCCCATTCCTTCCCCACTCCTAGGGAAAGGATATTGCAAAATCTCCATTCCCACCCACTCTGGGGCCAGCCAGAGGTAATATTTGCCAGTTCTCTGAATTACTCAAAATTTCTGCTACTGGTTCTCCAAAACTTGTTTGAACCTGCTGGATTTCAAGCCTGGTTCCATGAGTAACAAAGTGTTTCTCAGTTCAATCCATTGTAAATCCTGTGGTCAAGTTGGCATCCACAACCACGCAGTCGTAGCCCTCCCCTTCTTTTGCATGCCATAGACTTCTTTGGCTATCACCCCACACCTGTGCAAAAGCAAATATGTTTATGTGTAGTATTATTTTTTAAATATAATCTAGTGTTTGAAAAATAAACCTTCTGCAGTCTCACCTTGTATTAATTAACAATTCAGTAGCCTGAGCTAAACTTATCAGGCGCCAAAGACCAGATCCATATATGAAGGTTCCAAATTATTGATTTATTGCTTAAACAAGAATCTTTTCTGACTAATGGTTTGCACCTGGGTAAAATTAAATGAACCTCAAAAGTGTGTGGGCGGGGTTTAGACTTTGTCCTCTTGCGATTTGTAGACCAGGGGTGTCAAGCTCACGTCATTATGGCGGCATCATATTATGTATCAGGATTGTTTTCCTCTTGGCCAAAATGGGCACAGGCGTGGCCAGTCATGACAAATCCAGCCAGCGAGTTTGACAGCCCTGTCATAGCCACTCCAAACTAATTCTTTGTTGGACTCCTCCCTTTGGTTCTATCAGACTCTGTTACACAATCAATTCAAGAGATGGTATTCAGCAGGTTCTGACCAGTTCTGGAGAATCAATAATAGAAATTTTGAGTAGTTCAGAGAACCGGTAAATTTCCTTTGACTAGCCCTGCCTCCATCTGTTCTCTGCCTCCTGTATTCTAGCTGATTGGGAGGAAATGGTGATTTTGCAGTAACCTTCCCCTGCTACACCCACCAATCCATGCCCACCAAGCCACACCATACCATGCCCACCAAGCCACCCTCAAAAAGCCGGAAGTAAAAAAATTGAATCCCACAACTCATCTACTGCCTTAATGACATATTGGAACTAATATTCCTAGAAATATAAGTCACTTTTATCACTCATTTGGAATGAGCCGGGGTGGCGCAGCAGGTAGAGTGCTGTACTGCAGGCCACTGAAGCTGACAGTAGATCTTTGGTCAGCGGTTCAAATCTCATCACCGGCTCAAGTTTGACTCATCCTTCCATCCTTCCGAGGACCCGGATTGTGGGGGCAATAGACTGGCTCTGTTAAAAAGTGCTATTGCTAACATGTTGTAAGCCGCCCTGAGTCTAAGGAGAATGGTGGCATAAAAATTGAATATATAAATAAATAAATTCTGAAAATCAGTTGGGCTGAAGAAAGTTAAACATTCCATTTTCATGCAATATGTTAAAAAAAAAAACCTAAAACATGATGGATATACATTTCCATTCAACAAATTTCAGTCTGACTCTAAAAGTATCCAAACTGATCCACAGACATTATTAGGTCCTCAGCCATAATTACTCTGATTTAATAACAGTTAAGTCAAACTGTTTTAATGCTTAATTCTCCCTCTAGTTCAATCACAATCCAGGTTAATAACTTTTTTTAAACCATACATTTAATTACGGTATACTAGCATGCACAAATTGATTTCCTCCTCCTTATTATATTTGACAGAAGTGACAATATGAGTTTCCTGTTGGATTGTTGCCATTGTTTATAGCTATAAATCCCCCCCCCCCAATAATAAGGCATATTGCCATATTGTTACTGGATGCTATATTGATGTTTATAAATCAAAATACTATAGAAACCCCATTTTAGTCACAATGTGAAAATGCATAAAACAAAGAAAATATTTTAAAAGGATAAACAGGAAAACTTAAAAACAAATGTACAAGCAGCATAATATTGGTCAATGTATTTAATAGATTAATGGCTCGTTTAATTGATTAAAAGCAATGCAGCTAATTAACTAAACATTGTAATTGGTCAGCAGTCCTTGTAATTACCCAATTCCCATAAGACAAATGTCTGACGCGCTGTTGTTAATATGCATGCAACTATTCTAAATTGTAACATTTATATTCCAAATGCTGAACTGAAGCCGATGAAGAATGAAGGCAATTCAGCAGGAACTGGTTAAAAAGCTTTACTCTCCAGAGTATCAAAATAGAATCTTTCCTATTCTTCTATTTACACAAAGTACTTTACCACAACTATAAACTATGACAGAGTAAATCCATCCACGAGACTAACCACACACCAGAACTAGTCAATCAACCAATCAACCACGACACCCACACCCACTGCAAAGGTGCATTGCTTCTTATACTGTTCTAACCCAATCAGGTTGCAGCTTAGTCACTATGACTCAGCACTGTAACTGCTTTGCATACTCACAACCTTTTTACCTTAAATGGACTATTACCTAGGATAGTATAATCCTTGACACCCCTTCTAATATTCCACTGGCCATACATTCATATGTTTCATTAAATTACAATGTTTTACATCAATTAGAGGTTTTGTGAATCCATCAGCTACATTAAAGCCTGATTCAAATAATACAGTTTTATCATTTCATTTTGGTATTTCACCGCATTTTGGTGCTTCATACTTTCTGCTTCTGCAAGATATTTGCACGTCTGTAAGTCCTCAGTTATTGGCTTTTCAATGTATTCCCCAAGGTCTTTCAATAATTGTTCCATTCATACAAATTCACAGCACACTTCAGACAATGCCTTGATCTCTGCTTCTGCAGTTGAAAGGCTGATTGACATCTGCTTCCTGGATTTCCACGTTATTGGAAGATTCACATACTTTACAATAAAACATGATCTCCTATCATTTAGGCTAGCAAAAGAACTATTTATCATACATTGTATATTATTCTTTATTATATCTTTAACCCATATGTATCAGTTCCTTTTAAATATCTCACTACTCCTTTTAACCCTTGCCAGTCTTTTATAGTGGGTTTTGAAACTTTTCTACTTAACACCCCGATTACATATGAGATATTGGGTCTCATAAAGTTGGCAATGTGTAATAAACTACCAATTACTGACATACTGAAAATTTTATGACTTTCCTGTGCGTTAAAATCAATTGCGGTGCAGGCGGAGTAACAGTCGGACACAAAGGTGTGGGTATAAATAGGGTCACTTTTATTAAACAAAATTCAAATTAACTATTTAGCCAATTAAACCACGTGACCTGCAAAGGTGCATAAATCAAATGGGGGCGGAGTTAACTTTCCAACAAACTCAACTGAGCAACTCTAGGGCGAAAGCTCCTTGCCCGGGTGCAGGGTCAGGTAAAATTACACCTGCCCCCTGCCCAATGCCACACCCCCACGGCGTGTGGGATGGCTCGCCACTGGTCTCTGATACGCCACAGGCAGCGAGCCACAGGAGCGACCCCCTCCCCGAACCCAAGCCGGTCGAGCCCTGTAATCCGAGAAGGAGATCGCCCCTCACCTCAGTAGAGGTGCCCCTAAAGGAGATCACACAGTTGCTGCTTACGCCCATTTACGCCCCCTTTCGGCCGTCCCCCCCCCAGTGACCTTGAGGGGGGGGCGCTAGTTGGTGAGACCACCCCCTAACCACACTCCCACGCACAGAGTGGAGTAGGCGAAAAAACAGCCACAATTCGGCCAATTCCTTGTGACTGCAAAAAATTCCTACTCGGCCCCACCGAGGGCGACCCATCATATGCACCCTGTAACAGAGGGAGGGTGGGCGGGTGTGCAACGCCGGCGGGCAAGAGGCACTACGCCACGAGGCAGCCCCTTTTATAGGGCTGCCTCCCTCCTGCCCGGTTCTCTGGGTGACCACGCACCCAAACGACGCGCTGCGGCCCCCGGGGATGACGTGGGGGCCGCAGGCTCCGCCCCAACATGGCGGCCTCCTTCCCCGGCCCACGCCGCAACCCTCGCCAGCGGTGAGTCGCCAGCGGCATTACCATTGGAGTCCTGGCTATCTTGGCATTGGTCATGTTAAGTTTTTCTATTACTTCTTGAATCTTTTTACATTGACTTCACATAAAATATCTGTCACCTATCTTCCTCACATCTATTCCTAAATAATGCTTTAGAAAACCAAGATCTTTTACAACAAATGTTTTATTTACATGCCTAAACACTTGCTCTATCCTGCAGCCATCCTTCACACGGATACAAATATCAACAGAAACTATGATTATGATGTCATTATCTCTTTTCAGCAATACTGCGTTTGAAACCTTTTTTGACTCTATTGCTTTATGGTCCCTGGGCAAACTCAAAATATCCAACACTTTTGGTCTTTGTAGTATCTGAAACTTTACATTCATGGCCTTCTTCCATTGCCTAACATTTTGTCATAGCTTTGTGGCTCGCACATTACAATGCATGCATATACATCTCATATATATCTGAACCTTTCTGGTGGTTTTTCTTTACTGGTTTATGTACGCTGAGAGCATATGCGCCAAGACAAATTCCTTGTGTGTCCAATCACACTTGGCCAATAAAATTCTATTCTATTCTATTCTATTCTATTCTCTTTGACCTTCTTGGTAACGGTCTCTCACAATCACTACTATGTATTTGCTCTGAGTATGCAACACTCTCAATCTCCATCTTAATGCTATCCTGCAAAGCCTTTGAACTTCCACTTTCCTCATTATTGTGGTCTAACTCAGTTTTATCCTAGTTATAGAATACTTCAGTATTACAATGTATTCTTTCTCATCCAACATCCTTCTCAAAATTTGCATCTCAAGACACAATCACTTTCCCAAATTCAGTTGAAAACCTGTATCCCTTAGAGTTGTCATCACACCCAACAAATTTAAGTCTTTCCCATTTTTGTTGTCCTTTAAACCTTCTTCCCTTAGGAATTAATCTATCTATCTATCTATCTATCTATCTATCTATCTATCTATCTATCTATCTATCTACCTATGTATCTATTTCTCAAACTTATAGTATTATAGTACATATTAATATAACATAACATAAGTAGAACGTAGTAATAGAAAAGTAATAGACCTCAGCACAGGGACATTAGGCACAAAAGTGCACTTATGCACGCCCCTTACAGACCTCTTAGAAAAGGGGAGAGGTCAGTTGTAGATGTTGAAGATTTTGGGGTTGGGGGAAGCAACAACAGAGTCAGGTAATGAGTTCTAGATGGTGACCACTCTATTGCTGAAATTGTATTTTCTGCAGTCAAGTTTGGAGCGATTTACATTCAGTTTGTATCTATTATGTGCTCTTGTGTTGTTGTTGTTAAAGGTGAAGTAGTCACTGACAGGGAGTACATTATGATGTATGATTTTATGAACAACAGTTAAATCAGTTCGGGGACGACGTAGTTGTAAATTTTCTAGATTTGGTATTTGAAGTCTGGAGGAGTAGGGTAATTTGTTACGTGAGGAGGAGTGAAGGACTATAAACCAAAAATTCTTAAATGTTCTAGGTAAGGATTTTTTTTTTCTATACAGCATATAATATGGAGTCTGAGTTATACTAGAACTCCACATTATTCATTACATACATAATACTTTGTGTATTGGTACAGATTTAAAACCACTACACCATGCTGATTCTCATTTTTACTAATTTTCTCATAAAACTGTGGATAAACTTTCAAGAAATCTCTAAGTTCTTCTGAAACAAATGTATTATTATATATTACTAGAGTAAAAGGCATAGAATTAAAATTAATTTCTGACTATTGGTTTTATAGGGACACTTGCTCAATCTCAACATGACTTCAAACATTCAATGAGATATCTGTCTCAATGTCTGAAACGCAAGATAGACAGCAAATAAATTTGATAAATATCAGTGAGAATAGAGCTGGAAGGGACCTTGGAGGTCTTCTAGTTCAGAAGACCCTATACCACTCTACTACGCCCTGGTCCTACCACACTTGGAGTACTGTATTCAGTTCTGGTCACCACACTTCAAAAGAGACACTGAAACTCTGGAGAAGGTGGAAAAAAGAGCAACCAAGATGATTAAGGGACTGGAAACCAAGACTTACGAAGAGAGACTGAGGGAACTGGGCATGGATAGCCTAGAGAAAAGGAGGGCCAGAGCAGTCTACAAGTATACGAGGGGATGTCACAAAGAGGAGGGGATCACTTTATTCTCCAATGCATGACTTGTTAACACTGGTTTGTTGATTCAGGCTCAGTTTTAATTATCTTAATTTCCTTTAGGATTTCTGAATTGCAGTTTTGAAGGAAAAGTGAAAATGTTGCAATGAAGTTTGCTTATGTAAAGAAAATGTTAGAAGCTGCCTAAAACCCAAATACATTTAATTGTCCACTTAGTTACAGCAGCCAGACTAACCTTTGCACAGTGGTGGAAAAACGAGGATATACCTCCGAAAGACACAATAATTAAAAAAATTAAATACTGTGCAGAGATGACAAAATTAACTATACTAGTTAGGAATGAAACAACGTCCTCATTTAACAATTGTTGGGATCCTTTTTACAGTTGGTTAGAGAAAAAAAGAGAACACCACGTCACATAATTGAAATGATGGTTATAAACTCAACCAGATACAAATCCGATATATAGCCTTCTCATACTCTTGGATATAGTGATAAGAGACTTTAGATATATACTGACAGAATACTTATTATTAAATCTTATAATCTCTATGTTTAAATTAACTCAACGCTTGCACTAAAATACCCAGATGACTAACCCGATACTAGGGAATGAGCTAATAAATTAAGAACTGGTTCCCGTTTTCAATACAGCTCCCTCGGATATTCGCCAACCCCTTTATTTTCTTTACCTTCTTTATTTTCTCTATCTCCTTAGTTCTTTTTACCCTTTCCCCTCTTTTCTTTATTCCCTTCTTTTTCACTCTTTTCACAAATTTCTATGTTCATAAATTGTTATATCATGCTAAGACTTAATTGTCTTCTGTTTTGATCAACTTTTATGTTTTGTATATTTGTTAATAAAAATTAATAAAAATTAAAAATTAAAAAAAAATGTTAGAAGCGACTTGGATAAAGGTATTTTTTCGGGTGGTTGGATGGAAATTCATCAATACTGATTTGTCAGGAGGGTCCATAGGGGGCGGGGGTGTCACAATGCCACTCTGTACACCCTGTATCTTAAAAGGTTCTCCAATTGTGTGGTTGCGGCCATCATCTTGACTTTCTTTGCCTCTTTCTGCAGACAGTCCTACAATTTGTAACATGTTGTGCATGAATAAAAATATTGTTCCTCACTCTTTCTATTGTGGGATCTTTTGGGTCATTTGTGACTTCATTTATCCTGGGAGCAAGCAGAGGATCCATTGCAATATAGATCCTTCTTGAATCTGGCAGTTCATTTCATGCAAATAGTTCAGCTTGGACTCATCACATCTAAGAATCAGATCTATTAGAGTTGCATATAAATGAAGAGGCGAGATATAGGATCAGTTTAGCATTAATTTTCCTAGGCTTAGTGAAAACCAAGTGTCGACAGGCTGCAAGGAAACCACTTTTAAGGGCTTCCCTGTAGTCGGCTGGTCACTGACAGCAGTTCATTTCTCCTACCACTTGATTAGCCAATCAGCAGCGGCTATGCAAATCTGTACTCTGTATGGCAGAAGGCTTTGTGCATGCACAGAAGGTAAAAGAACCCAAATGGCAGCATCCAGGCAAGTGGGCAGACCCTCATGTTCTGTTTGTGACTGGCTCTTCTACAACTGACAGGCACCAGCGAATTGGGAGCCTTTCACCCCTTTTGAACATTTACCATTGCACCGAAACTTTTATTGACCATTGGTTTCCTTGAGTGGACAAATTGGATATCAAATAAGCAAATGAATAAGTGAACAAACCAGTTTTGATTAAATCCCATTACTATTAATGAATCTTAAAACCATGTAAATTGTTAGAAACATAGAAGTCTGACGGCAGAAAAAGACCTCATGGTCCATCTAGTCTGCTCTTATACTATTTTCTGTATTTTATCTTAGGATGGATATATGTTTATCCCAGGCATGTTTAAATTCAGTGACTGTGGATTTATCTACCACGTCTGCTGGAAGTTTGTTCCAAGGATCTACTACTCTTTCAGCGAAATAATATTTTCTCATGTTGCTTTTGATCTTTCCCCCAACTAACTTCAGATTGTGTCCCCTGGTTCTTGTGTTCACTTTCCTATTAAAAACACTTCCCTCCTGGACCTTATTCAACCCTTTAACATATTTAAATGTTTCAATCTTGTCCTCCCTTTTCCTTCTGTCTTCCAGATTATACAGATTGAGTTCATTAAGTCTTTCCTGATACCTTTTATGCTTAAGACCTTCCACCATTCTTGTAGCCCGTCTTTGGACCCGTTCAATTTTGTCAATATCTTTTTGTAGGTGAGGTCTCCAGAACTGAACAGAGTATTCCAAATGTGGTCTCACCAGCGCTCTATACAGTGGGATCATAATCTCCCTCTTCCTGCTTGTGATACCTCTAGCTATGCAGCCAAGCATCCTACTTGCTTTCCCTACCACCTGACTGCACTGTTCACCCATTTTGAGACTGTCAGAAATCACTACCCCTAAATCCTTTTCTTCTGAAGTTTTTGCTAATACAGAACTACCAATACAATACTCAGACTGATGATTCCTTTTTCCCAAGTGCATTATTTTACATTTGGAAACATTAAACTGCAGTTTCCATTGCTTTGACCATTTATCTAGTAAACCTAAACAGTGCCATTGCACTGTTCTCAGAGTAATGTAATTGTGAATTGGGGCTTAGCAACCAACTCTGAACTACAATGGTCAACGATGTCCCGCAGGGGTGGCGCAGCAGATAGAGCGCTGTACTGCAGGCCACTAAAGCTGACTGTAGATCTGTAGGTCAGCGGTTCAGATCTCATCACTGGCTCAAAGCTGACTCAGCCTTCCATGCTTCTGAGGTGGGTAAAATGAGGACCCGGATTGTGGGGGCAATATGCTGGCTCAGTTAAAAAGTGCTATTGCTAACATGTTGTAAGCCGCCCTGAGTCTAAGGAGAAGGGCAGCATAAAAATTGAATAAATAAAATAAATAAAATGTTCACCATTTAGAAACATAGAAACATAGAAGACCGATAGCAGAAAAGGGCCTCGTGGTCCATCTAGTCTGCCCTTATACTATTTTCTGTATTTTATCTTAGGATGGATATATATTTATCCCAGCATGTTTAAATTCAGTGACTGTGGATTTATCTACCACGTCTGCTGGAAGTTTGTTCCAAGGATCTACTACTCTTTCAGTACAATAATATTTTCTCATGTTGCTTTTGATCTTTCCCCCAACTAACTTCAGATTGTGTCCCCTGGTTCTTGTGTTCACTTTCCTATTAAAAACACTTCCCTCCTGGACCTTATTCAACCCTTTAACATATTTAAATGCTTCGATCATGTCCCCCCTTTTCCTTCTGTCCTCCAGACAATACAGATTGAGTTCATTAAGTCTTTCCTGATACGTTTTATGCTTAAGACCTTCCACCATTTTATCCTTTTTATCACTTCTTTATAGTTTGTTATGCTAATACAAACTATAATTCTATACTTGTATAACAAATATATAATAAATAAAATTAAATTAAAAATTGCCCCCTCTGCCCTGGTAGCTTCTTCAGGCTCTCTTGCATTGTTCAATGGTCAGACAGGGAGATGGCACATAGGATTCCCATGACTCACCAGGAGGGTTAAAAAGAGGAAAGTTATGTTGAGCTGCCATACTGGAATCTCTTTCAAATGGTACATCAGACTTGACACAGGCAAAAAAACTCCCTTCTCCTTAGCTTAAGCAGTCTCTCTTCAATGGACCTCAATCACTCCATTAATGATGAGCATCCCATCCTTGCTGCCAGTGATAGGTACCTTGGTTGGTGGGGGTAATGACTAAGATAAGTCAGTCATTGCCTTCAATATATTTTAATTCACAACAGATAATGATAGCAGCAGGACAAACTCTGAATGACTTATAATAAAGAATAACGGATAATAACTGCAAGTGCAGTTGACAGCTCCTTAAACATTCCACTGTCCCCTACAGCTCAGCCAATCACATGCTTCTATTTAACCTCATTCCTACAACACCTGCCCCCCAGTTTCTTGGTATATTACACCTTGCATTGCGCAATGTCAGATAGGGAGATGGCCTTGGCCTGGGGAGTGGAGCCAGTAATGGGTAGCAAAAATTTTTACTGCCACACTGTGGGTGTGCCTCATTTTGTGGTTGTGGCTTAATGGTCATGTGATTGGGTAGGAGTGGCTTGTCCACCATGTGACCAGGTGGGAGTGGCTCGACCTATTATTATCGTTCCAGTGAATTGTTAAGTCCTTGACTTACAACCTTACCAGTGTCACTCACTGAGTGACAATTTGCTTCGCGTTTCCCACACTCTCCTTCCTGGGTCGCCCCTCCCCCTCTTCAGGCTGGGTAGCTAGGTGAAATGGTCCTCATGATATGGTCAAACATAGAAAATTGACGGCCGAAAAAGACCTCATGGTCCATCTAGTCTGCCCTTATACTATTTTCTGTATTTTATCTTAGGATGGATATATGTTTATCCCAGGCATGTTTAAATTCAGTTACTGTGGATTTATGAACCATGTCTGCTGGAAGTTTGTTCCAAGGATCTACTACTCTTTCAGTAAAATAATATTTTCTCATGTTGCTTTTGATCTTTCCCCCAACTAACTTCAGATTGTGTCCCCTTGTTCTTGTGTTCACTTTCCCATTAAAAACACTTCCCTCCTGAACCTTATTTAACCCTTTAACATATTTAAATGTTTCGATCATGTCCCCCCTTTTCCTTCTATCCTCCAGACTATACAGAGAAGCAAAGTCATAAAAATTACAGCATAAGCTACCATGTTTTTGATTAATTGAACTTTCTAGCTTATTTTCAGATTTCATCCAATTAAAGTCAAGTGAATAAATGATTTTCCTACCCCATTACTGATTAAAATTGGCTGTCTTTTATTAAACTGGGTCCCCCAACTAACTTCAGATTGTGTCCCCTTGTTCTTGTGTTCACTTTCCTATTAAAAACACTTCCTATTAAACAAATCACATTTATGATTTTTGTTGCTAGCTTCGGACAAGCAAGATCAATGGGAAAACCATTGGGAGGTTACAAGTGGCAATCACATGACAGAATGTCTAACAACTGCACAGGATTTGCTTAATGATGACAATGGGAACTGCTGGAATTACCTTTGTAAGCCAGTATGTGACCATTGCGGGAAAGACTGAAGAAAGTAGAAGAGAAAGACAAGGTAAATAGAAAAAATAAGGACATGACTTGAAAGTTTTTGGATGAAGTATGAACAATTGATAAAAGAAGTTGAGATATTATTATTTATTATTATTATTATTATTATTATTATTATTATTATTATTATTTATTGGATTTGTATGCCGCCCCTCTCAGCAGACTCGGGGCGGCTAACAAAATGATAAAAAACAACATGTAACAATCCAATTTAATAAAACAACTAGAAACCCATATTATAAAAACCAAACATACACACAAACATACCATACATAACTTGTAATGGCCTCGGGGAAGGAATATCTTAACTCCCCTATGCCTGGCGACAAAGGTGGGTCTTGAGTAATTTGCGAAAGACAAGGAGGGTGGGGGCCGTTCTAATCTCTGGGGGGAGTTGATTCCAGAGGGCCGGGGCTGCCACAGAGAAGGCTCTTCCCCTGTGCCCCGCCAAACGACATTGTTTGGTCCACAGGACCCGGAGAAGGCCAACTCTGTGGGACCTTATCAGCCGCTGGGATTCGTGCGGTAGAAGGCGGTTCCGGATGTATTCTAGCCCAATGCCATGTAGGGCTTTAAAGGTCATTACCAACACTTTGAATTGTGACCAGAAACCGATCGGCAGCCAGTGCAGGCCGCAGAGTGTTGAAGAAACGTGGGCGAATCTAGGAAGCCCCACGATGGCTCTCGCGGCCGCATAGAATAGAATAGAATAGAATTTTATTGGCCAAGTATGATTGGACACACAAGGAATTTGTCTTGGTGCATATGCTCTCAACGTACATAAAATAAAATATACATTTGTCAAGGATCATGTGGTACAACACTTAATGATTGTCTTAGGGGTCAAATAAGCAATGAAGAAGCAATATTAATAAAAATCTTAGGATATACGCAACAAGTTACAGCCATACAGTCAACATGGGAGGAAATGAGTGATAGGAATGATGAGAAAAACTAGTAGAATAGAAGTGCAGATTTAGTAGAAAGTCTGACAGTGTTGAGGGAATTATTTGTTTAGTAGAGTGATGGCGTTCGGGAAAAAACTGTTCTTGTGTCTAGTTGTCTTGGTGTGCAGTGCTCTGTAGCGACGTTTTGAGGGTAGGAGTTGAAACAATTTGTGTCCAGGATGTGAGGGGTCAGTAAATATTTTACCCGCCCTCTTTTTGACTCGTGCAGTATACAGGTCCTCAATGGAAGGCAGATTGGCAGCAATTGTTTTTTATGCAATTCTGATTATCCTCTGAAGTCTGTGTCGGTCCTGTTGGGTTGCAGCACCAAACCAGACAGTTATAGAGGTGCAGATGACAGACTCAATGATTCCTCTGTAGAACTGAATCAGCAGCTCCTTGGGCAGTTTGAGCTTCCTGAGCTGGCGCAGAAAGAACATTCTTTGTTGTGCTTTTCTGATGATGTTTTTGATGTTAGGTGACCATTTTAGGTCTTGAAATATGATAGAACGTAGAAATTTGAAGGTCTTTACTGTTGATACTGTGTTGTCTAGTATTATGAGAGGTGGAAGGGTGGAAGGGTTTCTCTTAAAGTCTACCACCATTTCTACGGTTTTGAGTGTGTTCAGTTCTAGATTGTTCTGGTCACACCACAAGGATAGTTGTTCAACTTCCCGTCTGTATGCGGATTCATCATTGTCTCGAATGAGTCCGATCACTGTTGTATCATCTGCAAACTTCAGTAGTTTAACAGATGGATCGTATGAGATGCAGTCATTAGTGTATAGAGAGAAGAGAAGTGGTGAGAGTACACAGCCTTGGGGGGCACCTGTGACAAATTCCTTGTGTGTCCAATCACACTTGGCCAATAAAAAATTCTATTCTATTCTAATTGTACATATATCTGATGTGATATTTCCTAGCTTCACCTGCTGCTTCCTGTTTGTTAGGAAGCTTGTGATCCACTTACAAGTGTGTTCAGGTACCGCTAGCTGATTTAGTTTGGTTAAGAGAATGCCCGGTACGATGGTATTGAATGCTGAACTGAAGTCCACAAAGAGGACCCTGGCATAGGTCATTGGAGATTCAAGATGTTGAAGGATGTAGTGTAGAGCCATATTAACAGCATCATCTGTTGATCTATTTGCTCGGTATGCAAATTGCAGGGGGTTGCATTGCATTCTGCACAATCTGAAGTTTCCGAACACTTTTCAAAGGTAGCCCCATGTAGAGAATGTTGCAGTAATCGAACCTCGAATCTAACATGATCCATGACATAATTAGGGGAGTGGGTGTAACCTGACTTGATAGCATCTAACCAATTAAACCATAAGAGCCATAAGAATCCACATGCTTAACAGGGCTTTAAATCTCCTGAGCTTCATTGCCAGGATAGCTTTTTATTACAACCCCATGCTTTTTACTGTCTGCTCAAAAAAGATTTCATTGAATTATTTTTAATTGATGGATTTATCTATGAATCTGGTTTGAAACTAAGGTTATCACATATGATCAAGCCCTGGGAGTTTAGTCTGACATTTGGTATATGTTAAAAGGAAATAAGATGGAAAGTTACTGATTAATCCATATCCCACAAGTGCAACCCAATTTCATATTGACTTAACTCTTCAGGAAAGGAGGTGCTGCCAGAACATGGTACTTCCTTCTGTGTAGCAATTTAATCTGAACTTTGTAGAAAAGTTCCACCAGCTTCCTGGGGAAACCCATTAGTATAAAATTCATTGAGCTGGAGGAAGTTCATTCTAACAAGGTTGTAACCGTCGAAGAACCAGGTCCCTTTGTGAAGTGAATGCAAACCTTAAATTTATGTTCGTTCGTCTTCCTCTAAGGCTTTGGAGGAAAATGAAGATTTTAACTGCATCGAGTAATGTTATGGCCTCAAGAGCAAGTTGGTGGAGTTTAAAATATCAAAATCTTTGAAGTCTTTTTTTGAAGTTGTTTTCTTTATTCTTCTGCTGGTTAGCTCAAATGTGCTATATTAAGCCACAACTTTAGGTTAGTGTGTGCACAACACAACTGCTTTGGGGTATGAAAATTATTGCTAATTTTGGCACATTTGCATTCAAAGCAAAAACCATCTGTTTCAGAGGTTCTGACCAGTTCTGGCGAACCGGTAGTGGAAATTTTGAGTTGTTCAGAGAACTGGCCCCACCTCCATCTATTATTCAAGGTTTTTTTGCCTCTTGTCAAGAACTATTTCCCACTTACAAATCTGAGCCTCCGAAACTGTAACCGAAAAGGCAGGGAGAAGCCTCCATGAGGCCTCTCTAGGAATCTCCTGGGAGAAAACACGGCCGGGAAAGGTGGGGAGAAGCCTCTGTGGGGCCTCTCTAGGAATCTCCTGGGAGGAAACAGGGCCTCCACCCTCCCTGTGGTTTCCCCAATCGCACGCATTATTTGCTTTTACATTGATTCCTATGGGAAAATTGCTTCTTCTTACAAACGTTTCTACTTTAGAACCTGGTCACAGAATAAATTAAGTTCATAAGTAGAGGTACCACTGTACTGGTCTGCGGCGCCTCTGCCAGTGCAAATGGAGCTCAGTAGCATTGCACGCTGCCCTCCTAAGCTCTATTTTCATTGACAGAGCATTGGAGGAGGCCATAACAGCCTAAAAAGAAGCCTGGGAGAGGTGCTCCAACACAAGGGATGTCGAGGAGGCCATGCCCCGCTGCCCCTCTGAGGTCAAACTCAACTCTGATGTGGCCCTCAATGAAATCAAGTTTGACATCCCTGGGCTATAGGAAAAGCCAATATTGTGAACTGATTAAAACAATCTCAAACCAGATGGATATTTTTACACTGAATTCACATACCAAGTTTTACCTTTATTTTTATCTAATACCCAATAGTTGGTTATTACCAGTACAGTTGAGGATGGCACACCTGTAACATACGTCCAAAGATATTTCACCATAAGAGCCTTTCACTCCTCCACTCGAAACAGAATATCCTATGAAAATAGACTAACAATCCTGGGCCTAGAAAGCCTAGAACTACGGCGCCTAAAACACGATTTGAGTATTGCCCACAAGATCATATGCTGCAACGTCCTACTGGTCAATGACTACTTCAGCTTCAACCGCAATAACACAAGGGCACGCAACAGATTCAAACTTAATACGAACCGCCCCAAACTTGACTGTAAAAAATATGGTTTCAACAATCGAGTTATCGAAGCGTGGAACTCATTACCGGACTCAATTGTGTCAACCCGTAACCCCCAACACTTCTCCCTTAGACTACCCACGACTGACCTCTCCAGGTTCCTAAGAGGCCAGTATGGGGCGTACATAAGTGCACTAGTTTCGTCCCCTGTCCAATTGTCTTTCCTTTCTTCCACCTATCTTATATATTCTCTTCCTTTCATATATCCTCTCCTCTAAGTTCACTTTCACCCTCATTTATATTATCACATGTCTATTTTTCTTCCTATGTATTCGTGTATTGGACAAATGAATAAATAAATAAAATAAATAAAAATACGTGATAATTACAACATTATAACAGGTTCAAAAGAAGGCACTTGGGTTTCCCTCATTGCCAAGAGAACAGCCTGTCTATAAAGCTGATATCTGGTGCCAGGATGCTCAGCCTTTTTCTGGTGTCACCCAGTGGCAGATCCTCCTCCGGGCCTCCCACCACAGACTTCTCCTGGCAACCCCACCATCCAGCTCTCTACCATGGTGCTAGGAAGACTACTGAGAGTGAGTTCAGTCCCTGGACTCTCAACCTTGATATTTTTACATTGTCTGGAAAGCACATTTGCTCATTGTTAATGTTGGGCGAACTGAACCTGCAAAGTTCGGGTTCGTACTGAACTTTGCACAGTTTGGTATACCGAACCCAAACCCGAATTTTTGCAAAAGTTCGGATTCGGGTTTGGGTTCGGGAGAGCGCCAGGAAGCGCTGCCGCCCAGCTGTCACCTTCCGAAACAGCCGGGGAGCTGTCGGCCAGTCGGGAGTTTAGTTTAGTTTAGTTTATTTAGATTTGTATGCCGCCCCTCTCCGCAGACTCGGGGCGGCTCACAACAGAATAACAGAAGACAATTTCAGCAAATCTAAATTTCTACTAAAACATTTAAAAACCCCATTTTCTAAGCACACATACATACACACATACCATTCATAAATTGTATATGCCCGGGGGAGATGTCTCAGTTCCCCCATGCCTGACGACACAGGTGGGTCTTAAGGAGTTTACGAAAGGCAAGGAGAGTAGGGGCAGTTCTAATCTCCGGGGGGAGTTGGTTCCAGAGGGTCGGGGCCACCACAGAGAAGGCTCTTCCCCTGGGGCCCGCCAACCGACATTGTTTAGTTGACGGGACCCGGAGAAGGCCCACTCTGTGGGACCTAATCGGTCGCTGGGATTCGTGCGGCAGCAGGCGGTCTCGGAGATATTCTGGTCCAGTGCCATGAAGGGCTTTAAAGGTCATAACCAACACTTTGAATTGTGACCGGAAGTTGATCGGCAACCAATGCAGACTGCGGAGTGATGGTGAAACATGGGCATACCTAGGTAGGCCCATGACTGCTCTCGCAGCTGCATTCTGCACGATCTGAAGTTTCCGAACACTTTTCAAAGGTAGCCCCATGTAGAGAGCATTACAGTAGTCGAACCTCGAGGTGATGAGGGCATGAGTGACTGTGAGCAATGAGTCCCGGTCCAGATAGGGCCGCAACTGGTGCACCAGGCGAACCTGGGCAAACGCCCCCCTCGCCACAGCTGAGAGATGTTTTTCTAATGTGAGCTGTGGATCGAGGAGGACGCCCAAGTTGCGGACCCTCTCTGATGGGGTCAGTAATTCCCCCCCCAGGGTAATGGACGGACAGATGGGATTGTCCTTGGGAGGAGAACCCACAGCCACTCCGTCTTATCCGGGTTGAGTTTGAGTCTGTTGACACCCATCCAGGCCCCAACAGCCTCCAGGCACCGGCACATCACTTCCACAGCTTCGTTGACTGGGCATGGGGTGGAGATGTAAAGCTGGGTATCATCCGCATATTGATGATACCTCACCCCATGTCCTTGGAGGCAAAAAAGGAGGTGGGGAATCCCATGAGGAGATTCCAGGGGCGGAGCTTTGATGTCAGTGAGATGTGCTTCCTGGCCGGCTGAAACGGGGACTCCAGGAAGGACATCTCAGTGACGTCAAAGCTCTGCCCCTGGAATCCCCCTGTGGGATTCCCCACCTCCTTTTGTGCTTCCCGACCGGCCGACAGCTCCCTGGCTGTTCTGGGAAGTGCCGCCACCCAACTGTCACCTTCAGGAACAGCCGGGGCGCTTCTCAGCAGTCTCCCGAATGCCGAACCTGGAAGTTCGGCAAAGGTTTGGGTTCAGGTTTAGGTTTGGGAGGGCACTGGGAAGCCCCTTGGCTGTTCCAGAAGGTGACAGCTGGGCGGCGGCACTTCCTGGCGCTTTCCCAAGCACCGAACTTGAAAGTTCGGCAGAGGTTCAGGTCCGGGTGCCGAACCTGAACGTTTTCAAAAATTCGGGTGCCGAACCCAAACCCGAACTTCGTTGGGTTCACCCAAAACTACTCATTCTACTAAGATAGTTCTGCTTTTTTCTGTTCTCCAAAAGTAGTGGACCTATTTGGCAGTGAGGCCATTGGCCTGTTATGTTCTAAAGGTTTCATCTGCTCCTCCATGTTTTCAATAGCCATGTGAAATTGTCAGGAGAGGTCATCCTTAAGTGAGATTCTAGCACTAGTTATGACTGTCAGATATGCCACTCTAGGACTCCTTGAAATCTAACTCTTGAAACAGTCGATCCACCAGACTGATACTTAAGTTTGGTATTCAGTCTCTTCAGGGTAAGGCTTTACTTCCCCTTGCAGAATAAATATACACCTGTCTCTTAATTGTAACTATGGCAGATTCCTTAGTAGTCCCTGTGGCATGGAATACATTCACAAGTCTACAGTTAGTGAACATTGCTGAGTGATTACAACTGGGAGGAATTATCCATGAACTTTAAATTGCATTACCTTGAAGAGTGTTCAGAAGTTTCAGTTAGTACATGAAACCACACAATTACAGTGGTACCTCTTCTTAAGAACGCCTCAACTTAAGAACTTTTCTAGGTGTTCAAGATTTTTTTGCCTCTACTTAAGAACCATTTTCTACTTGAGAACCCGAACCCGGAAAAATTTCCCAGGAAATTTGAGAGTGGCACAAAGGCCCGCCCAGTTTCCTGCCACTCCCCCTTTAATCCCGGCCATCTGGGCTGCCAGAGGAGCATTTCGGTGGCGCTTAAGGAGGCTTCGGCAGTCCAGAGCAAAGGAAGCTTTTTCCTTTCTCTGGGCGCTTGGAGAGGGAATAAACGTCTGCCAGCGCCTAGAGAAAAGAAACATTCCCTTTGCTCTGGGCAGCCGAGGAGTCACCACAGTGAAGGAAAGACGCCGGCTACAAAGCGAGTGAGCGAGAGAGAGCAGAGGGGAGCCCTTCAGCATGGGAAGGAAGAAGCAACAAGTAGCAGCAGCAGCAGGCAGTGTATGGGAGGCAGCCTGGTGCCGGGTGTATTGGAGGTGCATGCTCCTCCTCGCCGACTCAGAGTCCCCCCTTTTTTTTAAGCCTTAAAGTTTTGGAATTTTTTAATTTTCCTCACCTTAACTTCTTCTTTCGGCAGCAACTCTGCTCCTCCTCTTCTTCTCCCTCCTCCCACCCAAATTCCAAGCTTTTATTTATTTCCTAATGGGTTTGCACGCATTATTTATTTTTACATTGATTCCTATGGGAAAAAATGCTTCTACTTAAGAATGTTGCTACTATTTAAGAACCTGGTCATGGAACGAATTAAGTTTTTAAGTAGAGGTACCACTGTATATGTTTATTGGAAGACCTTTACTGTTTGACAGTGCTTTCTTGTTACAATACAATTTGGGATCTTGGTTCTGAACTTTATAGATGACTTATCTCACTGTGAATTTTCCTGTGAAAGTTCAATAGAAGAAGCCCTTTTTTTGAAAATATTCTTCATTTCCATGATTCATCTTCTGGGCATATATGGAAAAGCCTTCATTCATAAGATAGTGTGGAGCTTTGGAACATGTGTCTTGGAGTTGTTCCTACTGTTGTCATTGTTATTATATCCTGTATGTATTTAATACTTTCCCCCTTCTGCCACATTGATAATGTTGTGATTAGCTCTGGCCCAGCTCCTGCCCCAAGGACTGTGGATGTGGGGGAGACATCCACATGCTGCAGGCCTGTTTTGCCCCCGGTGGAATCTGCTGATGAAGGCTCCTCTGACCAAGAAGACATGAGTGACAGGGAGGCGGAGAGTGTGGCAGGCAGCTCAGAAGGAGATCAATTATCTCTCTCCTCCTTGGATTCGGAACATGAGTTAATGATACAGCCACGCATGCGGAGAGCGATGCATAGGCAACAACAACTGAGAGATTATTATCAAAGAAAATGAGGCCACCTGTGGTTGGGTGGGGCTGTGGTAATTAGTGAGGTTGCTATAAAGAGCAGCGTGTGGGTTTGTCCATTGTGGAGGATTATCTGATCGTTGTATTTCGTGCCTGCCTTGCTGACTTCGAGTTGCTTTTCCCCCGCTTTGAAACTAAAGCAGAGCAAAGGGTGTTTCACTTTGTGAAAGAAGAATGACTATGAATTGCCTCACAGCTGCAAGCTAAGTATCTCAGAACTGATAAGGGACTTGTACAGATTACCAGTTTGTTTGGAGACCAGTGCTCTTTGCTATATCAAAAGAGGGCTTAGTTTAAGTGAATTTTCGTTATAAAGAACATTGTTTTGAATTTTCAAACATGTGTGTGTTTGAAATTTGTATCTGGAATTTTTGGGAGGATTCTACCAGAGAGCTCGACAGAACAGATAATGACAGTTTGTAGGGAGCTGCACAATGGCTGAGGAGTAAGGTGCAGGCAGCATTTCAAATACACATTAATAAACATGCCCTTGAGATTAAATTTCTTCCAACACTCATTAGGCCTTTTCAGCCAGTATTTAAAATTATGTTATAGCATTAAAAATGCTAGCGAATATGAAGCAAAACTGTGAGCATATTTATCCACCAATTGTTGAGATTTAATTCCTCAATATGTCAATGCTGTTTAATGAAAAGAATCTAGATTAAACTGAGCAATTTTTGAGTATAAACAGAATGCACTTTGAAAAGTACATATCTTGTTCTCTTCTATGATGCAGGTTGGGAGAGTTTAACCCAGTGTTTTTTAAACTTAGTAATTAAGAAGTGTGGATTTCTGGGTGGAGGATTTTAGGAGTTGAGGTCCATGTCTTAATGTTCCCTTGTGTTTGAAAAACACTGGATTAATCCATTTCTCTTCTTATTCAACTGTGGCAAGCAGTTGGTCTTATGGAATGGTTATTTATTTATTTGGATTGGATTGGATTGGATTTGACTTGATGTGTATGCCGCCCCTCTCCGTAGACTCGGGGCGGCTCACAACAGAATAAAACAGTTCATAACAAATCTAATAATTTACAATTTAAAATATTTTTAAAAACCCCATTATTAAGCAGATATACATACAAACATACCATGCATAAATTGTATAGGCCCCGCGGGAGATATCTCAGTTCCCCCATGCCTGACGACAAAGGTGGGTTTTAAGGAGTTTACGAAAGGCAAGGAGGGTAGGCGCAGTTCTAATCTCTGGGGGGAGCTGGTTCCAGAGAGTCGGGGCCGCCACAGAGAAGGCTCTTCCCCTGGGGCCTGCCAAACGATATTGTTTAGTTGACGGGACCCTGAGAAGGCCCATTCTGTGGGACCTAATCGGGCGCTGGGCTTCGTGCAGCAGAAGGCGGTCTTGGAGATATTCTGGTCCGATGCCATGAAGGGCTTTATAGGTCATAACCAACACTTTGAATTGTGACCGGAAATTGATCGGCAACCAATGCAGATTGCGGCGTGTTGGTGTAACATGGGCATACCTTGGGAAGCCTATGACTCCTCTCGCAGCTGCATTCTGCACGATCTGAAGTTTCCGAACACTTTTCAAAGGTAGCCCCATGTAGAGAGCATTACAGTAGTCTAACCTCGAGGTGATGAGGGCGTGAGTGACTGTGAGCTATTTAGTTATGATATTTTGTCCTTTTGGGAAAAGCTCTTACAAACTTTTATGATTCCGGTGGCAGACCAACTCATTGGTTAAAGCAGAGTGGAGAATACATCATTTGTCACTAGTCTTTCTTTAGCTGTTCTTGATTTATAGTCCCAATTGCCTGATAGCAGATGTTTGCTCTTTTAAACACCATTATCCAACTATCAGTTGTGATCTTCATTTATTTATTAACAAGTGCAAGGAAACAGGACGCATTGAAAAATGGCACAAATAAATGAACATAAAGAAGCAAAACATAGTCATAAACACATAAAATAAGTACATACAAATGAGTACTGTAGGACAGGGACAGTAGGTGCACCTGTGCACACCATCTTAAGGACCTGTTATAATGAATGTCTAAGTCCACGGAAGACACAGAAGGTAAAAAGTATAGGGCTTCGAGAAACTAACACCAGGATCACCAGAAGAGCCCTTCACTCCTCCACTCGAAACAGAATACCCTACGAAAGCAGACTATCAATCCTAGGTCTAGAAAGCTTAGAACTACGTCGGCTACAACACGATCTAAGTATTGCCCTCAAGATCATATGCTGCAACGTTCTACCTGTCAATGACTACTTCAGCTTCAACCGCAACAACACAAGAGCACGCAACAGATTCAAACTCAATATTAACCGCTCCAAACTTGACTGTAAAAAATATGACTTCAGCAACCAAGTTGTCGAAGCGTGGAACTCATTATCTGACTCAGTAGTGTCAACCCCTAACCCCCAACATTTTTACCTTAGACTATCCACGATTGACCTCTCCAGGTTCCTTAGAGGTCAGTAAGGGGCGTGCATAAGTGCACCAGTGTGCCTTCCGTCCCCTCTCCAATTGTCTCTCCTTATCTCATTTATCTTTTCTTCCTTTCTAATATGTTCACCTATACTTTTATATCTTTTCTTCTATTCTTTTCTTTACTTATATTATTACATATCTTTCTCTTCAATGTGTATTATGTATTGGACAAAATAAATAAATAAATAAAATAGATAAATAAAGTGTTCCAAACGGAAAAGTATAGTGTCTGAGCGGCATACAGCTCTAAATAAATAAATAAATAAACAAACAAACGAATGAATGAATAGTGTGGGTGCGCGCTATCACGCATGCGTGAGTTCTGACATCCATAATTCGCTCCCCCTCCCCTCTCTCTCTTTCTCTCTCCTCCTTCCTCTCTCATCTCTCTTTCCTTTCTCTCTTTCCTTTCTCTCCCTCCCTCTTTCTCTCTATCCTTTCTATCTCTCCCTCCTTCATTCTCTCTTTCTCTCCCTTCCTTTCTCTTTCCTTTCTCTCCCTCCCTCTTTCTCTCTATCCTTTCTATCACTCACTCTTTCTTTCTCTTCCTCCTTCATTCCCTTTTTCTCTCCCTCCCTTTCTCTCTTTCCTCTCTCCCTCCCTTTCTTCTTTCCTTTCTCTCCCTATCTCTTTCTCTCTATCCTTTCTATCACTCACTCTTTCTTTCTTTCTCTCCCTCCTTCATTCCCTCTTTCTCTCCCTCCCTCTTTCTCTCTGTCTTTTCTATCTCTCACTCTTTCTTTCTTTCTCTCCCTCCTTCATTCGCGCCTTAGAGGGAACACTGCTCTTAATGCCTTTTTAGCAATGTTGTTAACAATGAGTTCTGGGGCTTAGATTGTTTGAAATGAGTACACCAGGGTCCTTGACAGTGTGGGTCATCTTTTATATCATTTCCACCCAGCTTTTATTTGATGTTCTGATTTTTATTGCCAATGTGCAGGACTGAGCATTTGTTAGCAGAGGTTTTTGACTTGCCAATTGTTTGACCATTCAGATACATAATCTAGGTCATTTTTGTAGGGTAGTAGAATTGTCTGTGGTGTTAATTAGTTTTATATTGTTGGCAAAGAGGACACAGCTGCTTATAATATGATTATAAAGTTTGTTTATACAGTACAAATCAAAAAGAGTCTTAGAAGTCCCAGAATGCTGACTTGGTGAACCCCACTATTAATTGGTGCTGGGTTTGATATAGTGTTTCTACTTTAACTACTTGTTTCCTGTTTGATAGGAATGCAGCTATCTTATGCAAGGGTCCAGAATGCCATAAGAATAGAAGTTTGTCATGTACCACAGAATCAAAGGCTTTGCGGAAGTCTATGTGGATTGCATCTATTGCTTTACCCTGGTCAAGTTGAGAGGTCCAAATGTTTTTGGAATGTATGAGTTGCAGATTACAGGACAATTTTTTTCTGAAACTAAATTAGGTCTAAGAGAGGAGGTTATTTGTCACTAGGTGGAGGGTGATGGATTGATTTATAATGGCTTCCATGACTTTACAGGTGATGCACCCAAAGGAGATTTGTCTATAATTCTCAACAAGGTCAGGGACACCTTTTTTGAAGATAGGTATGACTGTTGCTAATGATCATAGGAAAGGCAAGGAGCACATTCTAAAAGATACTTCATAGATAATGCTTGAAGGTTCAGAAGAGAGCTTTTTTGGAAAGTAGGCACATATTCCATCAGGACCAATAGATAGAAGTTGTTGTTGTTGTTATTATTATTATTATCATCATCATCATCATCATCATCATAGTCATTATTTATTAATTATTTCCATGGGCACATCGGGAAGGTTCCCTTTTGCCCCCAAAGAGCTGGAGGGTCCATTTAATGCTTTCTTTTTTTCCCACTAAGAAAGCAGTAAAAGGACCCAAACCCCTTTTATTATATAAAGAAGCATAATGATGATGATGATGATGATGATGATGATGGATAGTAATAGTAATAATAATAATAATAAATAAATAAATAAATAAATAAATAAAAATTAATTTTTTTTAAAAAAAAGAAGGTTCCAATGAGATTTGAACCCGGATCGCTGGATTCAAAGTCCAGAGTGCTAACCATCACACTATAGAACTAGCCATGCTTTTGCCCTATCTTCCAAGCAAGTAAAGGGAGGTCAGGAAGAAGTATACATGACGTCAAAGCTCCGCCCCTGGAATTCCATCATGGGGTTTCCCAGCTCCTTTTGCTTGCAGCGCCACGATGGGATTCCCCACGATGGGATTCCCCACTCTCCTCCCGGCCGAACCGGAACCCAAACTTTGCCCGAAGTTTAAAAAAAATTCGGGTTCAGGTTCAGTATCACGAATGGCACGAAATTCGGTACAGACCCGAATTGTGTGAGTTTGGTTCGCCCAACACTAGTCCTGGGTTTCTTCTCCTAGGTCCCAAGATGGCTGGGATGATTTTCTGCAGAAGTAGAGAGCCTTTTCTTCAGCCTATGGACCAGTCAATATACTATATATAGATTGCTCCTGTATTTTGTTGGTAAACGTGGAAATCTGTTCTTTGAACTCTATAGCTTTTAGGTGTAGGTATGCCCATTTAGCCAGGAAAAAATTAAATCAGCAAACAGACTTACCCTTTATTTGGTCTGCATCACTATAAGATATATGCCTATGTGTGTGTAGCATACTAAAAAGCAGACACATCGCCTTGCCAACAAAAGTGTGTATAATCAAGGCTATGGTTGCTGTGAAAGTTGGACCATAGAAACATAGAAACATAGAAAACTGACGGCAGAAAAAGACTTCATGGTCCACCTAGTCTGCCCTTGTACTATTTTCTGCATTTTATCTTAGGATGGATATATCTTTATCCCAGGCATGTTTAAATTCAGTTACTGTGGATTTACCAACCACGTCTGCTAGAAGTTTGTTCCAAGGATCTACTACTCTTTCAGTAAAATAATATTTTTTCATGTTGCTTTTGATCTTTCCCCCAACTAACTTCAGATTGTGTCCCCTTGTTCTTGTGTTCACTTTCCTATTAAAAACACTTCCCTCCTGGACCTTATTTAACCCTTTTACATATTTAAATGTTTCGATCATGTCCCCCCTTTTCCTTCTGTCCTCCAGACTATACAGATTGAGTTCATTAAATCTTTTCTGATAAGTTTTATGCTTAAGACCTTTCACCATTCTTGTAGCCCGTCTTTAGACCCGTTCAATTTTGTCAATATCTTTTTGTAGGTGAGGTCTCCAGAACTGAACACAGTACTCCAAATGTGGTCTCACCAGCGCTCTATATAAGGGGATCAAAATCTCCCTCTTCCTGCTTGTTATACCTCTAGCTATGCAGCCAAGCATCCTACTTGCTTTTCCTACCGCCCGACCACACTGCTCACCCATTTTGAGACTGTCAGAAATCACTACCCCTAAATCTTTCTCTTCTGAAGTTTTTGCTAACACAGAACTGCCAATGCAATATTCAGATTGAGGAAGGCTGAGTGCCAAATAATTGAGGCCTTTGAACTATGGGGCTAGAGAAGACTCCTGCGAGTTCCTTGGACTGCAAGTAGATCAAGGAATTCAGTCCTAGAGAAGATCAGCCCTGACTGCTCTTTAGAATGCTAGATCCTCACAGCCAAGCCACACTCAGTAAAAGACCTTGGAATACTAATATCAAATGACTAAGTGCCAAAGCCCACTGCAACAATACCGCCAAAAAGGCTTCTAAAGTTGTTAACCTGATCCTACGTAGCTTCTGCTCCGGCAATCTCACACTACTCACAAGAGCCTACGAAACTTTTGCTAGACCCATCCTTGAATACAGCTCATCTGTCTGGAACCCATACCACATCTCGGAAATCAACACCCCTGAAAACGTCCAAAGATATTTCACCAGAAGAGCCCTTCACTCCTCCATTCGAAACAGAATACCCTACGAAAATAGACTAACAATCCTGGGTCTAGAAAGCTTAGAACTACGGCGCCTAAAACACGATGTAAGTATTGCCCATAAGATCATATGCTGCAACGTCCTACCGGTCAATGACTACTTCAGCTTCAACCACAACAACACAAGAGCACGCAACAGATTCAAACTTAATATTAACCGCTCCAAACTTGACTGTAAAAAATATGACTTTAACAATTGAGTTGTCGAAGCGTGGAACTCATTACCGGACTCAATAGTGTCAACCCCTAACCCCCAACATTCTCCCTTAGACTATCCACGATTGACCTCTCCAGGTTCCTAAGAGGTCAGTAAGGGGCGTATATAAGTGTCTTTCCTTTATCTCATATATCATATATATGTTCTTCCTTTCATATCTCCTCTATTTTTACATATTATCTTTATGTCTATTCTCTTCCATATGTATTGTGTATTGTACAAATGAATAAATAAATAAAACAAATCCTGAAGATTAAACTCAAATACTTTGGCCACCTAATCACTGGAGAAGAGCCTGATGCTGGAAAAAATTGAGGGGAAAAAGAAAAAAGGGATGACAGAGAATGAAATGCAAGGATGAAGTCACTGAAACAGTAGGTGTGAGCTTAAATGGACTCCAGAAGACGGTGGAGAATATATATATGCCTCCCAAGGACAACTCCATCTGTCCATCCATTACCCTGGGGGGGGAATCATTAACCCCCTCAGAGAGGGTCTGCAACTTGGGCGTCTTCTTCGATCCACAGCTCACATTAGAGAAATACCTTTCAGCTGTGGTGAGGGGGGCATTTGCCCAGGTCTGCCTGGTGCACCAGTTGCAGCCCTATTTGGACTGGGACTCATAGCTCACAGTCACTCATGCCCTCATCACCTCAAGGCTCGACTACTGTAATGCTCTCTACATGGGGCTACCTTTGAAGAGTGTTCGGAAACTTCAGATCCTGCAGAATGCAGCTGTGAGAGCAATCATGGGCCTTCCTAAATATGCCCATGTCACACCAACACTCCGCAGTCTGCATTGGTTGCCGATTGGTTTCCGGTCACAATTCAAAGTGTTGGTTATGACCTATAAAGCCCTTCATGGCATCGGACCAGAATATCTCAGGGACCGTCTTCTCCCGCACGAATCACAGCGACCAATTAGGTCCCACAGAGTTGGCCTTCTTTGGGTCCCTTCGACTAAACAATGTCATTTGGCGGGAACCAGGGGAAAAGCCTTCTCTGTGGCGGCCCCGACTCTCTGGAACCAACTCCCCCCAGATGTCAGAGTTGCTCCCACCCTCCTTGCCTTTCGTAAGCTCCTTAAAACCCACCTCTGTCGTCAGGCATGGGGGAATTGAGATATTCCCTTTCCCCTAGGCTTATAAAATTTATGCATGGTATGTCTGTATGTATGATTGATTTCTTAAATTGGGGTTTTTTACATTACTTTTAATATTAGATTTGTTTATATTGTCTTTTTACTGTTGTTAGCCGCCCCGAGTCTGCGGAGAGGGGCGGCATACAAATCTAATAAATAAATGAATGAATGAATAAATAAATAAATAAATTCACAACAACAATATGTGTGTTTTTATGTGGGGTTATATATACTCGACTGATATTTTTGGTTAACGTTTGAATCAGTGAGGCTGAATGCTACACTTTAATTAATTGATGCTATTTAGATTCAGATACAGTACTTTATAAAGTAATCAACAAGAAATAGCTAAACATATGCCCTCCTTTCAGTTAATTTATTACATTGTAAGTTGCCATAATTAGCCTGTTGTATTCCAGTGACATCAGTGGGATTTAAGTAAGTTTGCTAAGTGTAGGATCTTAAGCCTTTCTTTGTTTGCTGTCATTCATATGAAGAATGGTACTTTGCTGTAATTAATCAAAAGCTGCTGCTAATTCACTATTAGCTCTGACTTATGTGTATTGTTATTCCTGCTGGGAAAGAAATAAAACCATCTGAACTGTGCATTGAGTTCTTAGGGTGCACTGAATATTAATAGGTATATTTAAAACAATAAAATTTCAGTGTATAATTTCACCCGGGATGCATTTGATTCATATCAATAGAATTAGAACTATTACTTCTATTGATATTTTCTCACTATATCTATGATTTTCTCTGATTCCTTGTTGTGTCTTCATGTATCAGAGATATAGATTATGTATTTACTCACAGTTCAGTAAGGATACTTGCAATAACTTATATGATTTTTAGTCAACAGGCTAGTCTTCTCTGCACAAATATTATTATTATTATTATTATTATTATTATTATTATTATTATTATTATTATTATTTAGATTTGTATGCTACCCTTCTCCGCAGACTCGGGACGGCTCATAACAATGATAAAAACAATATAGAATGACAAATACAGTAATTAGAATCTAAAATAACAATGGTACATTTAAAAAATCTAAAAACAAGGAACCCCAATATAAAAAAAAACCATAGCCAGGGATCCCACTTTTGCCTGCAACTTCTCTAGGAATTTATTTATTTATTTATTTATTAGATTTGTATGCCACCCCTCTCTGTAGACTCGGGGCGGCTTACAGCACAATAAAAACAGTTCCTGACAAATCTAATAATTTACAATTTTAAATTTTAAATAGTTAAAAACCCCATTTTTAAGCAGACATACCTACAAGCATACCATATATAAATTATAAAGGCCCGGGGGAGATATCTCAGTTCCCCCATGCCTGACGACAAAGGTGGGTTTTAAGGAGTTTACGAAAGGCAAGGAGGGTAGGGGCAGTTCTAATCTCTGGGGGGAGCTGGTTCCAGAGAGTCGGGGCCGCCACAGAGAAGGCTCTTCCCCTGGGGCCCGCCAACCGACATTGTTTAGTCGAAGGGACCCAGAGAAGGCCAACTCTGTGGGAACTAATCGGTCGCTGGAATTCGTGCGGCAGAAGGCGGTCTCGGAGATATTCTGGTCCGATGCCATGAAGGGCTTTATAGGTCATAACCAACACTTTGAATTGTGACCGGAAATTGATCGGCAACCAATTTCCTCCGCCCCTGACATAGAGAGGGAGGCTGCAGATTTTAGATTCTAATTCCTTCCTCTTTTGCTTAGTATCACTTTCAAATCTTGTCACTTTGTTAAAGGAAGTCATGAGGATGACTGCTTCTTTAGGATTGCAACTGTCAATCACAGGGCAGTTCTGCACAGTTGCTGTAGTTCCCACCACATCCTGGCGGCACAAGAAATGCTCTTCTAAATTTTGCTGCCTCCACATGAAATTCAAAATGGATCTGCATTCTACTGCATTGCTGTCCATATAACTTTAACGTGAAAACTGTTCCAATCCTAGTTAATATCATCCATCCTTTGAAAAGTTTCTTCCAATTGGTATATTATAATGCTCTGCTTATTTCACATTCTCCTCCCTCCCTCCCTCTTTCTTTCTTTCTTTCTTTCTTTCCTTCTTTCTTTCTGTCTTTATCTCTCTCTCTCTCTCCTTCTTTAGAAACATAGAAACATAGAAGACTGACAGCAGAAAAAGACCTCATGGTCCATCTGGTCTGCTCTTATACTATTTTCTGTATTTTATCTTAGGATAGATATATGTTTATCCCAGGCATGTTTAAATTCAGTTACTGTGGATTTATCTACCACGTCTGCTGGAAGTTTGTTCCAAGGATCTACTACTCTTTCAGTAAAATAATATTTTCTCATGTTGCTTTTGATCTTTCCCCCAACTAACTTCAGATTGTTCTTGTTCTTGTGTTCACTTTCCTATTAAAAACACTTCCCTCCTGGACCTTATTTAACCCTTTAACATATTTAAATGTTTCGATCATGTCCCCCCTTTTCCTTCTGTCCTCCAGACTATACAGATTGAGTTCATGAAGTCTTTCCTGATACGTTTTATGCTTAAGACCTTCCACCATTCTTGTAGCCCGTCTTTGGACTTGTTCAATTTTGTCAATATCTTCTTGCCGTTCTGGACACACCATTCCAAATGGGGTCTCACCAGCACTCTATATAGCGGGATCATAATCTCCCTCTTCCTGTTTGTTACACCTCTAGCTATGCAGCCAAGCATCCTACTTGCTTTCCCTACCTCCTGTCTGCACTGTTCACCCATTTTGAGACTGTCAGAAATCACTACCCTTAAATCCTTTTCTTCTGAGGCTTTTGCTAACACAGAACTGCCAAAATAATACTCAGATTGAGGATTCCTTCTCCCCAAGTGCATTATTTTACATTTGGAAACATTAAACTGCAGTTTCCATTGCTTTGACCATTTATCTAATGGTCTGTCTTTCTTTCTTTCTTTCTTTCTCTCTCTCCCTCTCTCTCTTTCTTTGTTTCTTTCTTTCTTTCACATATGGGTTCAACATCAGGGGGTAGCAAATAGTGCTTGTATTTTTTGACTGCCATCTAGTGATTTGTTACCTTATTTAAATATCAGGCACAGATAGTCCTCAAGTTATGAATGTAACGGAGCCTGACAATTACATTCATAACCTGAGGATTTGTAGGAGTGAATTTCGCTGACACATTTCTTAATGGGATGTGTCAGGTTAAGTGCACATGAGGCATCTCAGGATAGGGAAGGCCATGGGGAACCCAGTGTTTTTCCCGACCCACTGAGGTATTTTATGCTTGTCCCGTCCCCCACCTGACTGGGTCACTTACCTTACTTAGATCTGGATGATCAAGGGAGCTGTCTCCCCCCCTGCCATGGTTTTAGCTAGAGCAAAGGCTTGCTGAGGCCTAGAAGGATGAGAGATTGCTTCCATATAGGCTCTCGTCAATTTTGCAAAAAGCCTTTGCCAACAAAAACGGAGGCGAGACAACTGCATGCGTCCTTCCAGGCCTCCATTCTTGTTGGCAAAGGCCTTCTCAAGTCAAGGTCAAGAACATTAACAGGAATGTCCTTGAAAAATTATGGATTTTCATCTGAGGTGCATTAATTTCTCCTTCTCTCTACAAAATGACCAGGACTTGGACCCAATTTGAGGTCATCTGGTTAACTAAGAACTGAAAATAACAAGTAATTTGGTAAAATTTAAATAACAAAGGCAACAGCGATGATAAACTGATGTTCCAGAATGATTGGATCTCTGGGGAGATGTAGAAAAAAGCCTTGACTGCACATTACAGCATGGAAGGAAGTGATGCCTATAAACAGAAGATAGTTTGTGGGAAATTTCAGAGGAATATAAGTAATTTCATCAGATAGATTATTGAAACATAATCTGAACACAAATCCTGCTTCCCTCATCAACTTGCTTTTCTCCCCTTTTAATCTATTCCCGAGATGAGAAAAAGGTAGAAAAAAGAAGAGACAGAAAATATTCATCATTAGGCAACTAGATAATGGATGAGTCTCCGGAGAGGGGCGGCATACAAATCCAATAAATAAATAAATAAATAAATAAATAAATAAATAAATAAATAAATAAATAAATAAATAAATAAATAAATAAATAAATAAATAAATAAATAAATAAATAAATAAATAAATAAATAAATAAATAAATAAATAAATAAATAAATAAATAAATAAATAAATAAATAAATAAATAAATAAATAAATAAATAAATAAATAAATAAATAAATAAATAAATAAATAAATAAATAAATAAATAAATAAAGAAAGAAAGAAAGAAAGAAAGAAATAAAGAAATAAAGAAATAAAGAAATAAAGAAATAAAGATGGGATTTTTGCTCCTTTGTTACAGTTGCTGCTAAAACAAATAGCATCTTCTTAAATCAATTATTCAAGGCAATGCTGAAATGTAGATCCAAGACATTCAATAGTGAAACAATCAGCTATTATAATTTCTGGTGACGTTATTATTTCTTTATAGCTACATTGAAATACTGCTATTTAACTAAGTATGTGGTACCAAATGCAATTCTTTTTTCATCCATTCATCCTCTCTCATCCATCTAAAATAAACCAATTTCTAACCAAAGCTTTTCACAAAGCTACCTATCTGCCAAAGCTCCACTCTTTACTTTTCATGGAAATTGATTCCTCTTAAACCATCTCTGTGGTTTCTTTAACGGCCTTCCAAAAATTAAGCAGTAACAAACTAAAGCAGGTAACAATAATAGGTACGATTTATTACAACCAGTACAACATGGACCTGACTAAATTAAAACAATAATAGTTACATTGATAAATGGCTGTCACAGACAAGGGAGGGTCCACCTGTTTTCCAAAGGATCTGAAGACATGACAAGAAGCAATGGGTGGGAGCTCATTAAAGAAGAGATCTAACCTAGAACTAAGAAATTTCCCAACAGTGGGAACAATTAACCAGTAGCATGGCTTGTCTCCAGAGGTGGTGGGTGCGTTTTCAAGAGATTGGAGAGAAATTTGTCCAGAATGGCATAGTACCTATAATTTAAAATAATACAAAAAGATACAACAATAAAAGATGTTGAGATTCTAGAAACTGTGCAAAGAAACTGAGCAACGAAGACGATTAGGGGACTGGAGGCTAAAACATATGAAGAACGGTTGCAGGAACTGGGTATGTCTAGTTTAATGAAAAGAAGGACTAGGGGAGGCATGATAGCAGTGTTCCAATATCTCAGGGGTTGCCACAAAGAAAAGGGAGTCAAGCTATTCTCCAAAGCACTTGAAGGTAGAACAAGAAGCAATGGATGGAAACAAATCAAGGAGAGAAGCAACTTAGAATTAAGGAGAATTTTCCTGACAATTAGAACAATTAATCAGTGGAACAACATGCCTCCAGAAATTGTGAATGCTCCAACACTGCATGTGCACAGCCTCAAAAATGCAAAATGCTTATTTATGGGTAGATGGACGGGGCCAACCATATTCGGACACTACCGATTCGCCTGATCCAGATAGAACTGGCTGAAGACCACAACTGATCTTCGTGTTCTTCTATTAAAGTTTGACGCACTTCCACCCTTGTAACTCTGCAAGTGTCTAACTTCTATCTAGCACTTAATAGATAATTTCTGGAGGTGGTTAGCAAGAGAAGTGAATGAACAACTGTCCTTTGAAAAGGCTCTGTTTGCCACTGGAGCAATTATGGTGAATAGTCCCATGTCAAGATTGTCACCTTCAGAAAACTCTTTTGTAATATCTTCATGAGGCCAAGGAGAAATAGTAAGGCAAAACAGCTCGATGGATTTCACATTTCTGTCTTTTGTCTAGAGAGTTATAAAGGTCCATAAACGTCAGTTGTGCTTTTTTTTGCAGAGGTGTCTTCAGTCTGCCATTTTCCCTCTGAAGTCAGTCTTTTCTGAGACTTCTGAGTTCATGGGCAGTTGATAAATTCTAGATTGGACTATCTGTCCTCTCAATGTTTTTATCTGGTTTTTATAGCTCAAGGTCTAACCGTTTCGCCATTGAGCCATTTGAAATGTTAACTGGAAAAATGAATTTTCTTCCAACAAGGACATGTTGAGTTAGACATCCTTGAAGGAGTGAAGATGGCAAAGATCAGTGATTAGAGAATGGATCCTGACCAGTGAAATCTATCCTGAGAAAAACTGAAGAGTTGCCCAGAGAAATATTTGTATAATAAATGCTATTGCAGTCAGTATACAACACAGTATGTATGGTGTATACTGACTTTATAACAATAGTATTTATGTTGTCTATAGCGCTTTGCATTGCACTCTGGAAAGTTTACAATCTCAGCATTATTTGCATATTGTCTCCAACAATCTGGGTCCTCATTTTATCAACATCAGAAGGATAGAAGTTTGAATCAGCTTTGAGGCCCATCAGGATTGAACTCCAGGCTATGGGCAAAGTTTGTCGGAATACTGCGCTTTAACCACTATGCCGCTGCACCACTATATTATAACAAGTTATATAGTCAAACTAGTCTTCTCTGATTATGACATGACCAACCTGACCTGACCCAATGTAACAAAATGTAATATAATGTAACATAATGTAATACCATAACATATATTGCAACATAATATTTTTGAATTTCTGATATACCTGTATCTGTATCCAGGGATGGGCAGCAGGCAGGATGGGGTGGAACACAGTTCTACCAGCGGAAATGAAGATGCATGCGCAGCTCCAGCTGATTGGCGGCTGTCACTTCTTGGATTACTTGTCTCGTCTTGGCTCTCCTTTTTTTCGCTGCTGTTGCTGCTGTGTCTGTGCTCCTTGCTTTTTTCCTCTTTCCTTCTTTCTGGCCTCGGACGAGCTTCCCTCTCTCCTGCCTGGCTCCTCTCCAGCCTCATGCAGCCATCTCCCACCTGAGGTACAAGCAGAAGGCATGGATGGAAGTGGCACTGGCAGCATTTATGCTTCTGGCAGCACCCGTTCGCCTAACTACCCAGGAAGGAGAATACAGGAAATGCGAAGCAAATTGTTACCCCACCGAGTGACACTGATAAGGTTGTAAGTCGAGGACTTAACAGTTCACTTGAACGATGATGATCGTTCAAGCCATTCCCACCTGACGACATGGCTGGTAAGCCACTCCTACCCAGTCACATGACCATTAACCCACACCCACAAAATAAGCCACACCCACAATGTGGCAGTAAAAACTTTGGCTGCCCATTACTGCCTATATCCTACCAGTACGGTCCACTCTGCCATTCTGGTAGTGGCTCTTTGATTGCATAATTTGTGGTGATGGCTCCAATACCATCGTTGCCGAGGTGTCATGTGCACCATCTCTTTTCCTGATCCCCCCCCTTTTTTTTGCTTCCTGCACATGCGTGGAAGTTGCTGAAATCTCACATGCACGAGTGTCCCCTCACAGGTTTTTGCTTCCGTTGCAAGCTCAGGAAGCAAAATCATGAGAGGACACATACACGTTCATGCACAGGAAAACATGACAATGCACATGCAGTGCACCGCTATCAAGGTAAGAGGCACCTGTCCTTGCCTTATTCCATAATTCCTGATTTCCTGAGAAGATTACTGAAGATCAACCTATTTAAGAGCAAGCACAAAGTCTAGTTCCCAGGCTTCACAATTAGCTTAGGACAGCTGAGCCTCTGCATATCATAGATATCAGAGCTGCATTTGCGGAGATTAGCCAGTTTGTGCCCAAGGAGCAAACCAGTCCAGCCAGGCCACCAACCCAACCAGCCAGCCACAGAACAGTAGAAATGGAGTTGAAGTCTTCAATGAAACACAGCAGCAATAGGAAGTTGTGGGAAATATATATTTACTTCTTTATACTACTACTACCACTACTACTACTACTACTACTATTACTACTACTACTACTGTCTATAGTATACATACAATAAACCAGTATCTTACTAGTACCTTGCTACAGCAATCTTAGTTCAATAACTCACAGGAACCAACTTATACAGCAATACAGCTTCTTCCGAGCATACTTCTCACCAACAGCAACAGCATACAGCTAACAGTGAACAGACAGACAGACAGAAAGAGAAAGAGCAGGGAGCTCTTGCCTAGTTAAATATTTTTCACATAATTATTAGGTTACTGCATGCTCAATTGCCTCAGAATGACTCAGCGTTCTTAACTGAGCCCTACTTTCTGCATTATGATATTACCTAGGAATTTTTAATTCCTGACAATAGATTCCTTGCATTTTGAAATTTATGTGAAAAGATTTGAGAAACCAAGGTGTTCTGCTTTTCTTAATATTTGGTTATTGTTATTATCTCTTACTAATTGCTAAATTTATATTTTCTTCTTTTTCTTTTATCTGGGAATTCAAGGCAGATTACATAGCAATTTCTCCTCCTTTCCAGAACACCCCCTTAGGGATTAGTTTTTTTTTTTTACATTTTATGTGTTTTTCTTATATGCTGTTTCATTTCCTTTTTCTACACTCATGCCCGCAGACAATAATTTGTTGATCCTTGTAGCTAATCATTCAATATTTTGGTGGCATATGTAGAAAATATCATGCTTATAAAATAGTCTATATTATAACAAGAATTGCACCAATTCTACAAACTCCACAAACAAATGGAACCTCCTTTTAAAAAACCTGAGCTTCCTACAATCTCCCAAGAAGTACCACTTGCTAGAAAGTTAGCATGAGGCCAACAGCCTCTGCAAGAAAGCTAAGCCAAGCCTTGTTTAAAGCTGATTTAACTGTTGTTCATAAGATCATACACCACAATGTCCTTCCTGTTAGTGACTACTTCATCTGCAACAACAACACAAGAGCATATAATAGATACAAACTAAATGTAAATAGCTCCAAACTTGACTGCATAAAATATGACTTCAGCAACAGAGTGATCAATGCCTGGAACTCACTACCTGACTCTGTTGTTTCTTCCCCTAATCCTAAAATCTTTAACCTTAAATTATCTACTGTTGACCTCTCCCCTTTTCTAAGGGGCATGCATAAGTGCACTATTGTGCCTACCATCCCTGTTCTTCTGTCCTATTATAGAAACATAGAAACATAGAAGTCTGACAGCAGAAAAAGACCTCATGGTCCATCTAGTCTGCCCTTATACTATTTTCTGTATTTTATCTTAGGATGGATATATGTTTATCCCAGGCATGTTTAAATTCAGTTACTGTGGATTTATCTACCATGTCTGCTGGAAGTTTGTTCCAAGGATCTACTACTCTTTCAGTGAAATACTATTTTCTCATGTTGCTTTTGATCTTTCCCCCAACTAACTTCAGATTGTGTCCCCTGGTTCTTGTCTTCACTTTTCTATTAAAAACACTTCCCTCCTGGACCTTATTTAACCCTTTCACATATTTAAATGTTTCGATCATGTCCCCCCTTTTCCTTCTGTCCTCCAGACTATACAGATTGAGTTCATTAAGTCTTTCCTGATACGTTTTATGCTTAAGACCTTCCACCATTTTATCCTTTTTATCACTTCTTTATACTTTGTTATGCTAATACAAACTATAATTCTATACTTGTATAACAAATATATAATAAATTAAATTAAATTAAAAATTGCCCCCTCTGCCCTGGTAGCTTCTTCAGGCTCTCTTGCATTGTTCAGTGGTCAGACAGGGAGATGGCACATAGGATTCCCATGACTCACCACGAGGATTAAAAAGAGGAAAGTTATGTTGAGTTGCCATACTGGAATCTCTTTCAAATGGTACATCAGACTTGACACAGGCAAAAAAAAATCCTTCTCCTTAGCTTAAGCAGTCTCTCTTCGATGGACCTCAATCACTCCATTAATGCCAAGCATCCCATCCTTGTTGCCAGTGATAGGTACCTTGGTTGGTGGGGGTAATGACTAAGATAAGTCAGTCATTGCCTTCAATATATTTTAATTCACAACAGATAATGATAGCAGGACAAACTCTGAATGACTTATAATGAAGAATAACGGATAATAACTGCCAGTGCAGTTGGCAGCTCCTTAAACATTCCACTGTCCCCTACAGCTCAGCCAATCACATGCTTCTATTTAACCTCATTCCTAGAACATCCGCCCCCCCAGTTTCTTGGTATATTTCACCTTGCATTGCGCAATGTCAGATAGGGAGATGGCCTTGGCCTGGGGAGTGGAGCCAGTAATGGGCAGCCAAAATTTTTACTGACACACTGTGGGTGTGGCTCATTTTGTGGATGTGGCTTAATGGTCATGTGATTGGGAAGGAGTGGCTTGTCCACCATGTGACCAGGTGGGAGTGGCTTGACTTACAACCTTACTGTTCTGTTCTGGTAGAATCCTCCCAAAAATCCACAGGTACAAATTTCAGACACACACACGTTTGAAAATTCAAAATAAAGTTCTTTATAATGAAAATTCACTTAAACTAAGCTCTCTTTTGGTATAGCAAAGAGCACTCATCTCCAACCAAACTGGTAATTTGTACAAGTCCCTTATCAGTTCTTATAATAATAGAATGCTGGGATTTGGAAAGATACCAAACTTTCCTCCTCATGATTTCTCCTATGCATCTAAGCAGGAAGAAAAAATGCTGCAAAAAAGGGTGTCACTTCCCAGCAGTGATGAATGACGGCATCTAGAGCCAACTATACTATGAAATGACTTCCTCAGTAGCAACTCTCTAATTTGATGCAGACTCTTCTTGTTGAACGCATGCCAATAGGCTGTCTGTCTCTTTTATGCTCTATCTATCTATCTATCTATCTATCTATCTATCTATCTATTGTGGTTAGATCTGGCCCAGCTCCTGCCCCAAGGACTGTGGATGTGGGGGAGACATCCACATGCTGCAGGCCTGTTTTGCCCCCGGTGGAATCTGCTGATGAAGGCTTCTCTGACCAAGAAGACATGAGTGACAGGGAGGAGGAGAGTGTGGCAGACAGCTCAGAAGGAGATCAATTATCTAGCTCCTCCTTGGATTCGGAACATGAGTTAATGATACAGCCACACATGCGGAGAGCGATGCATAGGCAACAACAACTGAGAGATTATTATCAAAGAAAATGAGGCCACCTGTGGTTGGGTGGGGTTGTGGTAATTAGTGAGGCTGCTATAAAGAGCAGCCTGTGGGTTTGGCCATTGTGGAGGATTATCTGATTGTTGTGTTTCGTGACTGCTTTACTGACTTTGACCTTTGTGTGCTGATTTTTCCCCACTTTGAAACTAAACCAGAGCAAAGTGTGTTTCACTTTGTGAAAGAAGAAGGATTGTGAATTGCCTCACAGCTGCAAGCTAAGTATCACAGAACTGATAAGGGACTTGTACAAATTACCAGTTTGTTTGGAGATGAGTGCTCTTTGTTATACCAAAAGAGGGCTTGGTTTAAGTGAATTTTCATTATAAAGAACATTGTTTTGAATTTTCAAACGTGTGTGTGTCTGAAATTTGTACCTGTGAATTTTTGGGAGTAGTCTACTAGAGAGCCCGACAGAACACATATGTAGTTAGAAAAAACTATAGGTAATTCAACTACCTCCATAATAGGTTTTAATAGTTCTTTCTTCAATGAACTGTAATAGGAAAAATTGCTACTTAATTTGTTGAAATGTGATTAAACCAAATCCATCTCAAAATGTTTTGATCTTCCTTCCTTCCTTCCTTCCTTCCTTCCTTCCTTCCTTCCTTCCTTCCTTCTCACTAAGAAAACTCTGGGGTAGCACTGATTTGAATTATCTTGTAAATTCATCAGGATCCATATTTGTCTAGTATGAACAGGTCACTAAGATTATCTAAAGACACGTACTCTTACATACAAACCTTGCATCTGACATGCCTGTCATAAGGTACAACACAATGATAGTCTGGGTACAAATAAGCAATCCAATCATATTAGTCAATATAAATTGTAAGGATATAAGCAACAAAGTTATAGTCAAACAAACATTTGTGGGAGGAGATGGGTGATGGGAATAACGAGAAGATTAATAGTAATGCAGACTTAGTAGATAGTTAATCACTGGTTAAAAATAGGAATTCAAAATCAAGAAATTTATGATAAGAATGTATGTATGTATGTATGTTTGTATGTATGTATGATTATATATATAATTTTATATAATGGAAAGATTTGCATGTAAATAAAGCATATAGAAACTGAAGATTGAACATGCAATATAAAATTCCATAAAACGATGAGCTGAAATAGGATAAAAAGGTAGAACAGAACTTAGAAATATATGGAGGAAAATTGAAATGAATCACAAATGTATCAAAAATGTTTGAACTAAATGACAAATATATGAAAAACTTGTAGACAGATCTTGAGCTATAATCTAAAGAGGAACTGTGCTTTCTATCAATGTATGTTTGTATGTTTTGTAATGTCTTGTGTGTATAATAAAAAATAAACAAAAGCAGCTAGAAGGCCTGTTGGTGCTGTGAGAAGAATGTGAATGGCCCAAGCACTGATGTCAGGTCTTAGGCAGGAACTTCCAAGAAGATGAAAGCAGAGACAGGAAGAAGCAAAAAGGCATTTTCTATCTTTGCTCTTCATTCAGTCAGTACCGCTTGTGGTCAATAGGATAAAAGGTGGAAGATACTTCAAGGTGAACAGTTCCCACTGGTGGCTCTTCAGCTTTGGGAAAGCTTGCCACATGTAAACTATTTTTCTTGCATGTAATCTTTGCAAATCAGGCACCTACAGTTATGTTTATTCATGAGTAATGGTGATTGTGAATCCTTCCAGGAATAGCTTGCAAGGTTTGATAATAGCTCTGGGAATGGAAAATGATTCTCAAGGGTACGGACATTTCTGCCCTGACAGAAATAGGTTGAGAGAAAAACTTAATTCATGATAGAAAAGAGAAAAGCATAGGACATGTCAGTCTTGGTGGATAAACTCTGATTACCTATCAGTTTGCCCCAGTACATTTATTTTATTTTATTTTATTTATTTATTTTGTCCAATACATAATACACATTGAAGAGAATAGATATGTAATAATACAAATAAAGAAAAGAATAGAAGAAAAGATATAAAAGTATAGGTGAACATATTTGAAAGGAAGAAAAGATAAATGAGATAAGGAGAGACAATTATTATTATTATTATTATTATTATTATTATTATTATTATTATTATTATTATTTATTGGATTTGTATGCCACCCCTCTCCGCAGACTCGGGGCGGCTAACAACAATGATGAAAAACAACATGTAACAATCCAATTTAATAAAACAACTAAAAAACCCTTATTATAAAAAACCAAACATACACACAAACATACTATTCATAACATGTAATAGCCTAGGGGGAAAGGATAACTTAACTCCCCAATACCTGGCGAAAAAGGTGAGTCTTAAATAATTTGCAAAAGACAAGGAGGGTGGGGGCCGTTCTAATCTCTGGGGGGAGTTGGTTCCAGAGGGCCAGGGCCGCCACAGAGAAGGCTCTTCCCCTGGGGCCCACCAAACAACATTGTTTGGTCGACGGGACCCGGAGAAGGCCAACTCTGTGGGACCTTATCAGCCGCTGGGATTAATGCGGTAGTAAGCGGTTCTGGATGTATTCTGGCCCAATTGGACAGGGGACGGAAGGCACACTGGTGCACTTATGCACGCCCCTTACTGACCTCTAAGGAACCTGGAGAGGTCAATCGTGGATAGTGTAAGGGAAAAATGTTGGGGGTTAGGGGTTGACACTACTGAGTCAGGTAATGAGTTCCACGCTTCAACAACTCGGTTGCTGAAGTCATATATTTTACAGTCAAGTTTGGAGCGGTTAATATTAAGGCTTGAATCTGTTGCGTGCTTTTGTGTTGTTGCGATTGAAGCTGAAGTAGTCAATGACAGGTAGAACGTTGCCCCTGTAGTTCATGGTTATATTAATTACATGAATTAAGGAAGAGATACTTTCTATGATTTCCAAATTGTAACATTTGTAAGTTGTACAAAGTCTAATGTAATATCATAAATCTGCACATAGTCGTACACATATAGGCTGGGTGAAACCAGGCTTAATAGCAGTAATTGTCCATGTTGTTTTCTTGGCAAAAAATATGTGTTTTCATGGTTGCCTTTTTCTGATATGTGCATGAGAGGGGAAAAAAAGAGAATATATATATATAAGTACCCCCAGAATTTTGAGATTCCTCACTCAAATGCTAACTAAATTTGACCCTATTTAATTTTTGTTAGCTCAAAGTCAGCTAAATGCTACCACATGCTGTGGCAAACGACACTGTAGCAAATCTTCTGATCTTATACTTTAAACAGTTTTTCTCCCCCTTATTGCGTTTCCCTTTCATGTCATATTTTGGGAGGTCTGTCTCACAACTGATATCTCTTCATTGCTTGGAGGGAGTAAATATTTTAACAGATAAAATATGTTTTTTAAAGTGAGTTGTTACCTATACAATGTTATTCTTGACCACATATAAATGGGATTAAATAATTGAGAAGAAGGGGCTCCCTTTGTTTATTTTACTGCTTTTAGTAAATTCTTATATCAATTTTGATGGATAGTTTATTGTGGAAACAAATGGAACTAATTGACAACCTACATGAAAAAAAGTCAAATACAAAAAATGGAAAGAGGGACAGAATTTCAGCAAACAGCCAGAATTTCAGCAAACAGCCAGAATCTGCAAACAAAATAATAATAATAGCAAAGGTCCAACAGGAACAATACCTTGCAATGAAAGTCAATGACAACAAAAAAAGTTTCTTTCAGCACATAAACAACAAAAAGAAAATCAAGAAAATGGTCGTTACACTAAAAAGTGAACAGAGTGAAGAAATCATAGACAACAGAGAAAAAGCACAACTGTTCAATGTCTATTTCACGTCTTCACACAAAAAGAAACCACAAACCAATTAACTTGCAAAACAGCTGTAAAAAACAGCTTTGGAACCAAATTCAACATAAATAAAAACACAGAATGGGGCCACTTGTGGGAACTCAACAAGTACAAATCACCAGGACCAGATGAACCACACCCCAGACTCCTAAAGGAACTAACAAACAGGCAGAACCACTACTCCTTATCTAACCAAAATTCTGGAACACAGGAGAATTACCGGAAGATTGGAAATGAGTCGACATAGTCCCCATTTATTAAAAAAGAAAGAAAAAAACCCAGAGCCAGGCAACTACGGGCTAATCAGTCTGGCTTCTATACCTGGGAAATTATTGGGGGGAAAAACAGCTTTATACTACCTAGAAACAAAAAAGATAATAACTAACAGCCAACATGGGTTTGTTAGGAACAAATCATGTCAAACCAATCTCATATCATTTTTCAACACCATTGAAGTAGACCCGGAGACCAGGATTCAAATAACTCGGTACTTTTATTTTCAGCTCAGAGAAAGTGACTATTCAGCAAGGCAAGTGACTTCAGCGAGTACCGGCTGGCTCTGCTAGGAAAAGCCGCTTCTTTTATACATTTGCGGCTCCCGCCAAAGCAAGAGCCAGCCGCGTCTGAGCCAATCAGGAGCGACTTCCTGCTTTGGCTCAGACAGCGCTTGAAGACGGAAACAACTATTTACAGTGAATACAAAGTAGCCATTACGGATACAACACCCCTCCCCTCATAGTTAGTCACATCCATCAGGAAAGCCATGTGACAAAATCATCCAATCGCTGGGGCCTCCGCGCAGTTCGCTCCGACCTGCGCAGTTCAGTTTCGTTGTCGACGCCGCCGGAGGAGGATGGCTCGTTGCTGTGATCTCCGTGCGGCGGACTTGGCCTGGTGGGCCCAACGAAGAGTTCGGAGGAGGAGGAAGGCTCGGCGTCGCTGGATGGCTCCCCTAGGCCCGATAAGTCTATTTGCGTGTTTCTTAATTCGGGCAATGTTTCAAAGTCTGTTGAAGGGGGAGAGTCCATGTCAGTGGGTTGTTGCAATTGGCTTTCTGTTCGCTTCCGAATGTGGTCTATGTGTCGTTTCCACAAACGACCATCCTCTAGTTTTACAATATAAGTTTTTGGTGCATTTTGTTTAACAACAATACCCTTCATCCAATTTACATTTCCATCAAAACTTTTCACATATACAGTTTGTCCCAAATACATTTCCCTTTCGGGTCTTATACACATTTGGTTATTGTTAATACAGAACCTTGGATTCAACCTATCTAGTGGTGACCTTAATTTCCTCCCCATCAACAATTCTGCAGGGCTTACATGTGTGTGCGAGTTAGGGGTGATGTGCTGGGTGAGTAAGAATTGGTCTAAGTTTTGCTGCACATCCCCAGGGCCTGACCTGCGCAATGCCTCCTTTGCCACGCGAACGTAGCGTTCTGCCAATCCATTAGCCCAGGGCGAGTAAGGGGAGATGAGGGCATGTCTAACTCCTAAACCATCTAGGAACAATTCGAATTGCCTGGCTGTTAGCTGTGGCCCATTGTCAGACACCAGGATATCTGGGCACCCATGTGAGGCAAAAAGTCTACTCAAAACCTTGATGGTGGCACTTGTGGTTATGTTACTCATTGCTATTATCTCCACCCACTTGGAGAATGCATCCACCACTATTAGGAAATACTGGGACCCCACTGGACCCGCGAAATCGATATGGATCCTGGACCAAGGGCCAGCAGGCTGCTCCCACTCAGCCGGGGTTGTTTTGGGGGGATTAGGCCGTGACTCTTGGCATGGTTCACATTTTGAAACCCAGTTTTCAATTTCAGCATCCAGACCTGGCCACCATAGATGTCCCCTTGCTAGGCTCTTCATCCTGACAATCCCAGGATGGCCTACATGTAACATTTTGAGAACCTTTCCCCTTAGGCTTCTGGGGATGACCACCCTGTCTCCCCACAACAGACAACCCTTTACATAAGATAACTCAAGTCTCTTAGCTTTGAAGTCATGCAATTCAGGTTTCACAATATCATTTTGCCATCCCTTAAGTACACAGTTTATCACTTGTTTAAGGATTTGATCTTGCTGCGTGTGTGCAGCTACCTCTTTGGCTGTGGTTAGTGGGTTGTCCTCGAGCTCTATTAATAACACATCTGCAGAAGGAACAGGATCTTCCACTAAGTCTGTTATGGGGCACCTGCTGAGGCCATCTGCGTGATTAATTTCCTTCCCCCCCTTGTGGGTGAGCTCATACTGGTATCCAGAGAGGAAAAGGGCCCATCTGATCAGTCTAGGAGACATAAAAGGCGGAGTGGGCTTGTTGGGGGCTAGCAGACCCAGTAAAGGTTTGTGGTCTGTTACCAATTCAAAGTTCCTACCAAAAATGTAGTTGTGGAATTTCTTTACCCCTGCCACTAATGCTAGGGCCTCCTTGTCCAACTGACTATAATTCCTTTCTGTGCTGTTCATGGTTCTTGAAAAAAATGCTATTGGGGCTTCTGATTTATTGGGTAGAACGTGAGCTAGGACTGCTCCTATGCCGTATGGCGAGGCGTCGCACGTGAGCCTGATGGGTAGTGACGCACTATATTGGACTACTACGCTTTTTGAGGTTAACAGATTCTTTATTTGGAAAAAGGCTTCACGTTCAGTTTCCCCCCAGGTCCATCGGGCTTCTTTCTGGAGTAGGCGATGTAGAGGCTCTGCTACTGTTGCCTTCTGCTTTAAAAAAATGGAATAAAAATTAAGGAGGCCTAAAAATGCCTGCAGCTCATTCTTATCTCGTGGTTCTGGGGCTTCCCTAATGGCTCTCAACTTCTCTGTTGTGGGGTGGATACCTTCTTTGTCTATTCTGTATCCTAGAAATTCTATACTGTTGGTTCCCCAAACACATTTGTCAGGCTTGATTCTTAAACCCTTGTCCTGTAGTCTTTTAAGTACTTCCCTTATTCTTTTGTTTACTTGTTCCTGGTTTTCCCCTGCAATTAAGATGTCATCAAAATATGGGATGGCCCCATTTACCCCTGACAATAGGCGTTCCATAATGCTCTGGAAAATTCCTGGGGCTATGCTCACCCCAAACTGTAACCTCGTGCATTTGAATGCTCCCCTATGTGTTACAATCGTTTGTGCGCAAGCTGTTTGGTCATCGACCGGAAGCTGCTGGTAAGCTTGTGCGAGATCGATCTTTGCAAACCTTTTCCCCTCCCCCAGGGAGTGCAGGAGTTGCTGAACTACTGGAATGGGGTAGGGGTGGTGCTGGAGGGCCTTGTTAAGAGTTGATTTGTAATCTGCGCATACTCTTAGGGAACCATCTGGCTTCACCGGTGTGACTATGGGGGTTTCCCATGTTCCTTGTTCCACAGGGACCAAAATACCTTGGCTTATAAGTTTATCCAGTTGTAGGTCTAGTTTGGGGAGGAGTGGAAGGGGAACCCTGCGAGGTTTTAACCTGATTGGTGGGACCTTGGGGTCAATAGAAAACGATATAGGGGGCCCCTTATACGACCCCAAGGTGGGGCTGAACACTTCAGGGAACTCTTGTACAAAGTTAGGCATATTATCACAGTTCACATTACACACACCCGAAATTTCAATCCCCAAAGGTTCCATCCAAGCCAATCCCAAGAGAGAGTGCTTAGCCCCTGTTACAATAAGCATGGGTAGGGTACATTTTACATTCTTGAATACAATAGGTACATTTGCTGTTCCCAGGACCGAGATCACCCCCCCTTGAAAATCTCTGATTACTAGAGAGGTTTGCTTTAAATCAGATTTAGACATGTTAGGCATATACAGTTTAAATTTTTCCCAAGGCATAATGGTATATCTAGACCCCGTATCAAGTTCCATCGAGCATGGTTGGTTATTTAGTAATAGTGAGATAACAATTTTAGCCCCCTTCTGTGTTGTCGTGTTGTTCACGAAAAATTTAGTGTTACCTCTATAGTAGTCGCGGTTAGCGGTTGAGTAGTTCCTTTGACTCGAGTTTTGGAACGGCCTATTTTCTCGCGGTTGGAAGTTCTGGTTTTGAGGTCGTTGGTATCGTGGTGCGGCGAAGGTCTCTTCTGGTGCCGTTGCTCTGCATGCGATGGCGATGTGGCCTCGGCGGTTGCAGCGGCGGCATGTAGCGTCTCGGAAAGGGCATCGATGGCGCTGGTGGTTTCCCCGGCAGCCCGCGCAAGGGGCTGGGTGAGTTGTCCTGTGGTGTCTCGGCTGGTCTTGTACGAGGAAGCAGTTGTCCACGTTGTGAGCTGGTTGGCTGGGGTCATCTGGTTCCACGGCGCGGGGAGATGCGGCGTCGATCTTTGCGATGAGTTCTCGCCTCCCGTGTTCTTTTAATTCTCTGGCTGCTGCGTCGGCGGCTTCTGCGGTTTGCGCGAGTTTAATTACGGTTTGTAGAGTCGGCTCTTCTTCGGTGAGGAGTTTGTTTCTCACCGTGGCGCTTTTCATGCCAAAAACTAAGGCATCTGTGAGGCGAGCTTCCGGGTCTTTAAACTTGCATTGAGCAAGTACCGTTCGAAGCCGCGTCGTGAACTGGTTGATTGATTCATTTTCTTTCTGAGCCATCATGGAAAACTGATGCCGATAAACCATGGCTGGTTTGGTCGGTTTAAAATGGCTCGCTAGCTTCTCTTGTAGGACGTCCCACGCTACGGTTCTTGCTGGCTGTGGGTCGGTGAGAGTCTGGGCAATCCCACGGATTTCCGGGCCACAGTAATTCAGGAAAATTGCCCGTCTGCGATCGGCTTCGGCGTCCTGTATCCCTGCTGCCTCGAGGAAGATCTCGAAGGTGGTCATGTATTCATCCCAGGACGTTTTTTTGGGATCGAAGAGTTCCGGAGCCTGGCCGATCTGGATTTTGTTCATGTTGCACGCGGTTTTCTTCCGTCCGTTCGTCGCCAGTGAAGTAGACCCGGAGACCAGGATTCAAATAACTCGGTACTTTTATTTTCAGCTCAGAGAAAGTGACTATTCAGCAAGGCAAGTGACTTCAGCGAGTACCGGCTGGCTCTGCTAGGAAAAGCCGCTTCTTTTATACATTTGCGGCTCCCGCCAAAGCAAGAGCCAGCCGCGTCTGAGCCAATCAGGAGCGACTTCCTGCTTTGGCTCAGACAGCGCTTGAAGACGGAAACAACTATTTACAGTGAATACAAAGTAGCCATTACGGATACAACAACCATCACCAAATCAATAGACCAGCATAATGCAGTAGACCTAATATACTTGGACTTCAGTAAAGCTTTTGATAAAGTTGATCACAATCTCCTACTCTACAAATTGGGAAACAATGGGATAGATCACACGTAGATGGATAAACATTTGGCTGACCAATGAGTTGTTCCTCAATGGCTCCAAGTCCATGTAGAGGGAGGGAGGCAGTGGCGTACCACAGGGTACAGTCCCAGGCCCAGTGCTCTTCAACATTTTCATTAAGGACCTGGACAAGATAATAGAGGGGGGACTAATCAAATTTGCAGATGACACCAAGCTGACGGGAATAGCCAACACCCCAGAGGATAGGCTCAAAATATAGAAATATCTCAGTTTCTACTGAAATAGCCGTTTTCCTTGAAGTATAGATCTCTCTTTGTTATCTGGACTTCCCTGTTTTTCCTCAAAATTCCAACTTTAATCAGAGGATCTGGGGACTTTCTTTCACCCTTCTTTCCCTTCCTTCAGTTTCTTTCCCCATTTCTATCTTTGTCTTTCCAAATAACTCAGAGATGGGTTCCTACCTGTCTGGATCAGTTCTATAGAACTGTTAGTAACTTGGTGGCCTGGGTTGCTAAACTCGGCAGCAACCAAGGACTGCCACACCTCTGCGCTAGTTCTCTCGGAGGCAATATAGTCGCTGCTATCTTGTTTTTTTGCTTCTGTACATGTGCAGTTTTTTAATTACCGTGCATGTGCACGCACAATGCCTGCGGGCGCATCATGTCCCTGAGTGAATCTGTTATTTCACCCACCCCTGAAATAACTTCAAATCTTCTATTCCTGAATTATAAGGAGGGACTGGGTTATCTCTGTGTCTTCAGACAAAAGAACTACGACTCCTTGCGAGTATGAGCATTCTAAATCTCCACTCTGCATAAAAGAATGAGTTTTGCAGACTGGAAAGGGAACTATTTTCCCAACAAGATTACCAAAAAACAACTCATTAAATCTAATATGTCTGTTTTAAGACCTTGTGTTGAAAATAAAGCACCTGGATGCCATTCCTATACTTGCTACATTTCTTTCTTGCTGCAGCTACCAGGTTCCAAATTGTATTCTACTCTGGCAGACAGATGATCATCTTCAATATCTGAGATTTATCTCAACCTTTCTGCATCTCCCCCAATATCTATACATCGTGTACTCACTGGAAATAGAAACGTAGTAATAACAGGGTTGCCCGCCCACGTTTTCTTGTTTCAGTCTGAATATACTGCAAGTACCTTGTCTATTAAGGTTTGCTAGCCACTTCTTGAAGTGGTGCTGACCTGCTGCTGTGTGTGTCCCAGGGTGACTACTGCCTTCTGAACAATAGGTACATGGAGTCCAACTCATCAATGCTCCTGCCTGAAAATGCTGCCCACTGAGGGAATGACACTGTCCATTGTGACTTCAGCTGATGCTGCCTAAAGGAAGAGATGGGCTAGGATGGACTTGGGTTGATGCTGCCTGCTTGAAGAAGGGAGACTGAATAGTTTGGGTTGCTTCTGCTGGCTTTTGTGATGCTCTGGCCAAAAGGAAGAGATGGGTATTGTATCCTGATAATGGTCTTTGCTTAAAAAAAATCAACAGGGCGGCTAGTGCAGGGATCTACAACCAGCAGCTCTGGAGCTGCATGTGCCTCTTTTATCCCTCTCTTGCATCTCCCTATTGCTCAAAATATGCGTCACAAGTGCCAATGTGTGATAGCTGCCAGCAGAGATTTATTGAGCTTTTCGACCCATCTTTTTCTCAGAGTTCAAAATGTTATTGATTAGAGTTGAAAGGAACTTTGTAGGTCAGTGATGGTGAACCTTTTTTCCTTTGGTTGCCGAAAGAGCATGTGTGTATGCTATCGCACATGCACAAGTGCCCATACCCATAATTCAATGCCTGGGGAGGGTGAAAACAGCTTCTCTCACCCCCCCAGAGGCCCTCTAGAGGTCAGAAACGGCTGTTTCCCAACTTTGGGTGGGCCCAATTGGCCCATGTTTTGCCCTCCCCAGGCTCCAAAGGCTTCCCTGGAGCCCTGAGGCTCTCTGGAAGCCAAAAATGCCCCCCCAAAGCCTCTATGCAAGCCAAAAATCAGCTGGCTGGCACACACATGCATGTTGGAACTGAGCTAGGGCAACAGCTCTTGTGCCAGCAGATATGGCTCTGCGTGCCACCTGTGGCACCTGTGCCATAGGTTTGCCATCACTGTTGTAGGTCATCTAGTCCAACAGCCTGCTCAGATAAGTGAACCTACACCATTTCTGGCAAATGGCAGTCCAATCTGTTGTGTGTATGCAAAATTCCTCCATTTCCATGCCGGCCGCAGATTGGCTAAAATGCGGTCGGCAAAATTCAAGCAGCTGTCAAGACATGCCTTCAAAGGAAAAAAGTTTAAAAGGGATGCACAATGCACAATGCACAATGCGGGTTTTAGTGGGTATCTATCTATATACACATAGTAAAATACATGATGAAGGTTATAGAGGAGATACTCATAGTAAAATATATCTAAGAAATAATAGAAAAGAAGGTATAGTAATAGAACATATCAATGAAAAAATAGAAGAAGAGATATAGGAATAGAAGAAAGGTATAGGAGATATAGGAGAGCAATAGGACAGGGGACGGAAGGCACTCTAGTGCACTTGTACTCGCCCCTTACTGATCTCTTAGGAATCTGGATAGGTCAACCGTGGATAATCTAAGGGTAAAGTGTTGGGGGTTTGGGGATTCCACGCTTCGACAACTCGGTTACTGAAGTCATATTTTTTACAGTCAAGTTTGGAGCGGTTAATATTAAGTTTAAATCTGTTGTGTGCTCTTGAGTTGTTGTGGTTGAAGCTGAAGTAGTCGTCAACAGGCAGGACGTTGCAGCATATGATCTTGTGGGCAATACCTAGATCTTGTTTAAGGCGTCTTAAGTTCTAAACTTTCTAGGCTTTTTTGTACAAATTGCGTTCCACTTGCCTAATCCTGTACTTTAGGTCCATTCCAGATGATCCTAACAAAGTGAATTGAAGGTACAGCATGGTCCTCCATTATTTCGGAACAAAACACAATCTCTTCTTGAAAATCCTGAGTAATGAAGTTCCAACTTCCAAGTCAAGCAGTTCCATTGGTTGATCGCTCTCACCATCAGAAAGTTCCTCTTTATTTCCAGGTTGAATCTCTCTTCGGTCAGCTTCCATCCATTATTCCTAATCTGGCCTTCTGGTGCCTGACCCCCTCCTCTCTGTGATAGCCCCTCAGGTATTGGGACACTGCTATCATGTCTCTCCTGGTCCTTCTCTTTGCTAGACTAACCACCCCCAGTTCCTGCAACCTCTCCTCCTATGTTTTAGATTCCTGTCCCCTTATCGTCCTTATCATCTATTCTGTACTTTCTTTGATTAATTTTCATTGATTTTCATTGATTTCACAAATGCAACACACTATAATTTTTTATATATAGCATAAAGGTAAGAAACGGTATATGCAGTGTTATCTTCATTTTAGATCTCAAAATGGTTTTGTGACTCCTGGTGTTTTCTTTTCTGTGGGAAACGGATCCAACCTCTTTGAGGGTGCAAGGTTGCCAACCCCTGGACTAGTGTAATCTTAATGAGGATAATTTGCCTGAATTAAGTCACTTTTCCTGGAACCTTCCTGTCAACTAAACAATGCCGCTTGGCGGGATCCAGGGGAAGAGCCTTCTCTGTGGCGGCCCTGGCCCTCTGGAACCAACTCCCCCCAGAGATTAGAATTGCCCCCACCCTCCTTGCCTTTCATAAGCTACTTAAAACCCACCTCTGCCGCCAGGCATGGGGGAATTGAGATACCCTTTCCCCTTAGGCCTTTACAATTTTATGCATGGTATGTCTGTATGTATGTTTGGTTTCTTTTTATTATAATGGGTTTTAATTGTTTTTAGTATTGGATTATTGTTATACGCTGTTTTATTATTGCTGTTAGCCGCCCCGAGTCTCCGGAGATGGGCGGCATACAAATCCAATAAATAAATAAATAAAAATAAATAAATAACCTACATATTAGATACTTTATTTTACATTTGTTGTTATTATTATTATTTTTAAAAGAGAACATAAAAATTAACAGGAACTAATACAGAAAAAAGAGAACAAAGTGAGAAAAAGAAAAAAAGAAGAGTCAACTTTCAAAAAGAAAAGATAAAACGAACTAGAAAAAAGCTTCAGATTTCCTTTGCAGCAAATACAAGCATAATTGCAAAGTTGTCTCTTACTTTATGGTAATAAAAAAAGGTTATTTTTTTTTCTATTATCCATTTTTGTCTAATCATCCAAACTTCAAATCACAAAAGTGCATATTTTTCTATTTCATGCAAAAAGTCTATAATGCGTTTCCAGCCAGCCATAAATGTAGAAATTGTCTTTCCTCTAATCAAAGAAGTTAATTTAGCCATCTCTGCAACCTTCTTCCCAACCGTTCCTCCGTTGAAGATAAGTACTGATCCTATTCACTTTTGATCTTGCTGCACACACTGAATATTTTATTAAAGCTTAACTGAAAGGGATTCCATTTGTATTCTTTCATTAACACACCAAGGAACTGTTGTCTAACTCAATATTCCTTCTCTTCCAGCACCCCACAATCCTTTTTGGTGATTATAAATCCTGCTTTCAGAATGAGGATTTTTTTTGTTGTTGCTTACTTTATGATGACATGTTTTGAAAGAAAGAGAAGGATCAGCGGGGGGAAAAAATCCTTGTAGTTTAGTTTCTGTAAGCCTAATTAACACTTGCTTTCATGGGCTTTCAGCTAGATAATTGCATTTAAAAAAAAAAATCTGTATTCTATCTACATTTTAGCACGGATTCTATCAAACAAGGCAGATGAAATACATTTCCAAAAAATATCAAAAACATGAATACTTTTGAGTCAGTTACAAGTCAATATAATATTGTCAATGACATCTGTTTGTGTTGTTATTTGTCAAAATGGAGAGGTCTCCTCAAACTTTGTGAGTAGACAAATGAATAACTCAAAATGGGATGGCTAATTAAGAGAATAACAGAACGCCGTTCCAGTAACGGAATTGGAGCATGTAGCATAACTCCATTATCGCTGGCCGTGCATGTGCTGTGTACGTGCAACCAATGCAATTCTGGTAAACATTACCGGTGCCTGCACAGAAGCAAAAACACTGGCAATTTTTGCAGAAATCTCGCTGCCGGAAGGACGTCTGCCTGAGATTTTGGCAGCTGTGCAAACGCAGCATCAAAATCTCACGGCAGTGCCTAGAGCAGCAGCTGGGGCCAGCATCAATAGTGGCCTGCTCTGTTCTCTCCCAGCCATCTCTTAGCATGGCAATGGTGCCCCAAACAAGTCATGGCCTTTGGGACCAGCAGCACTGTGCTCCTGATGGCCACAACTCACAAGGGGCACCATCGCTGTGCCAAGAGATGCCTGCAGCATGGGAGAGAACAGAGCAGGAGCTCGGGGCCGCCCGGCCTCCTCCCCATGCCGCATGCTATCTTCTTGGCCTCGCAGAGAAGCATGAAGCATTCGCAGGAGCAAAAAAGCCAGAAATCATGCATCTTCACATGAGATTTGGCTTCTGTGCATGCGCAGAAGTTGAACCCTTTGCCATGCACGTGTGCTCCCAGCCCTTTCCAGTGGCGCTGGGAATGGTGGCCCGTTGCTGCTTGAAGATCTGCACCTCTAAAACTGTCTGGTTTGGTGCTGCAATCCAACAGGACCGACACAGACTTCAGAGGACAATCAGAACTGCAGAAAAAGCAATGGCTGCCAACCTGCCTTCCATTGAGGACCTGTATACTGCACGAGTCAAAAAGAGGGCGGGGAAAATATTTACTGACCCCTCACATCCTGGACACAAACTGTTTCAACTCCTACCCTCAAAACGTCGCTACAGAGCACTGCACACCAAGACAACTAGACACAAGAACAGCTTTTTTCCGAACGCCATCACTCTACTAAACAAATAATTCCCTCAACACTGTCAGACTTTCTACTAAATCTGCACTTCTATTCTACTAGTTTTTCTCATCATTCCTATCACCCATTTCCTCCCATGTTGACTGTATGACTGTAACTTGTTGCTTATATCCTAAGATTTTTATTAATATTGCTTCTTCATTGCTTATTTGACCCCTATGACAATCATTAAGTGTCGTACCACATGATTCTTGACAAATGTATATTTTATTTCATGTACACTGAGATGCACCAAGACAAATTCCTTGTGTGTCCAATCACACTTGGCCAATAAAAATTCTATTCTATTAAACTAATCCCCTGCTCAGGAAGGAAACCATATATCATTTTAGAAAAAAGGTTATTCCATCTCTTCTTAAAAACTTCCAGTGTTGGAACACCCACAACTTCTGGAGGCAAGACGTTTCACTGGTTAGTTGCTCTAACTGTCAGGAAATTTCTCTTTAGTTCTAAATTGCTTCTGTCTTTGATTAGCTTCCATCCATTGCTTCTTCAGGTGCTTTTGAGAATAGACTGATTCCCTCTTCTTTAGGACAACCACTTAGATATTGGGACACTGTTATCATGTTACTCCTAGTCTTTCTTTTCATTAATACCCAATACTCAATTCCAACAACCATTCTGAATAACAGAATTTAAGAATAACATTCTTTTTTTTTTACATTGTGGTGACCAAAACTGGAATTCCATGTGTGATCTTATCAAGGCATTATAGAGTGATATGAACACTTCACATTTTATTCAGATTGATTTGACAGAATAGCAATAGCAATTAGACTTATTCATGCACCATAAACAATGTCGCTTGGCGTGACCCAGAGGAAGAGCCTTCTCTGTGGCAGCCCCGGCCCTCTGGAACCAACTCCCCCCAGAGATTAGAATTGCCCCCACCCTCCTTGCCTTTCATAAGCTGCTTAAAACCCACCTCTGCCACCAGGCATGGGAGAATTGAGATCCTCTTTTCCCTAGGCCTCTACAATTTTATGCATGGTATATATGTATGTATGTTTGGTTTTTATAATAATGGGTTTTTAACTGTTTTTAGTATTGGATTATTATTATATGTTGCTTTATTACTGTTGTTAGCCGCCCCGAATCTGCGGAGAGGGGTGGCATATAAATCCAATGAATAAAATAAATTAAAATAAAATAAAATAAATAATAAACATACCTTATAGCACTACATAGTGCTTTACAGTCCTCTCTAAGTGGGTTTACAGAGTCATCATATTGCCCTCAACAATCTGGGTCCTCATTTTACCCACCTCAGAAGGATGGAAGGCTGAGTCAACCTTGAGCCGGTCAGAATTGAACTCCTGGAGTGAGCAAGGAGTTAGCCTGCAGTACTGCATTCCAACCACTGCATCACCATGGCTCAGAATACATGATCAGTGGAATCTCAAGCACATATTATTGTCTCTTGTTGCAAAGCCCACTACATAAAAAATGTGGATTGTAGCTTTTAGCCATGCTAGAAATATAATAAAACATCTCTCTCTGTTGTTGAATTGTTCCTCTGCTAAGCAAAGCACAATAAGAATGCTAAGAAAAATCATCCACAATAATTTGCAAGCAGGATATTTTCTGGTCTGACCAAGTGTAACTGAAATTATGAAGTCCTCACCAGTAGTGGGTTCCAAAACCCTTTGCTACCAGTTTGCAGGTGTGTGACACTTCTATGCATATACAGAAGCATCCTGGGCAGGTGGGCGGAGCCTCCTCCCAATGTCACTACCAATTTGAAGAGCCAGGCCAATAGGGGAGGAACCAACTGATGGTCCTCACTGAATGTGAGCTTATCATTTGCTTTGGGAGTGGCAGGAAGCATAAGCACTATCATTCTATAGAGGAAGAAGCAGAGCTAAACATTACAGTGGTACCTCGACATATGAGTTTAATTCGTTCCAGACCCGAGCTCGTAAGTCGATCAACTCGTATCTCGAACGAATTTTCCCCATATGAATTAATGTAAATAATTCTAATTGCTTCCAGCCCTCAAAAAAGTCCCAAAGTTAGCCTAAATTATGAAAAAAGACATGTTTTTAATTAATAAATGTACATGCAACATGTATAAATAAACAATTAAGTAAATAATGCAAAGAGAAATGTACAAAATACAATAAGAAAATGTATAAAACACTGTACAGTAACGTTACCTTGGCGACAGACGAGTGCGGCTGTGTACTGTAGGCTATGTAAACAATACTTTCTTAAATTATCATAAACGTAAACAAAACAACAATTCCATAGTTAAATGGTATAAAACTGTAAAAATATACACTTTCTTAATTTATACACTTGCTCTAAACACTGACACGACCGAGATGAGACTTTGTTTTGCACGCTAACCGGAAGCAAGGGGATTCTGGGTCAGAGAGGCGATGCGTCAACTAGCGGTAGCATCCTGAAGCTCAGCTCGTATCCCGAATTTGAGCTTGGATGTCGAACAGAAATTTCGCTCGCATCGCGGCTCGTAACTTGGAATACTCGCATGTGGAGCAGCTCGTATCTAGAGGTACCACTGTATATTCCTTTGTTTCAAGAGTGTCAATATTAGGGCCACAATAATGTGATTCGAAACTTCACCCGTGTTTTATTTATATCAATGTGTTAAGATATTCATGAACTGGGAAAGCCAGTGCTAACAAGGTCAGCCAATGAATAGGCATGACAACTATGTCAGCCAATGGGAGCTAATCACTTCTGAGTCTGTGCAGAGAATCGAAACTAGAACTTAACCTTCTCTCATTGATAACTACAGGCCAATATCACTATGCTGCGTCTCATATAACGTCATGGAATCAATTATAAATCAATCAATTACTCTTCACTTAAAATCTAATAATCTACTCTCTAACAAACAATTTGGATTCAGAAGGAAATTATCCTGCAACCTACAATTACGTCACTGCAAAAACATATGGACTACCCACCTAGATCAAGGAAAATCTATTGATGCAATTTATATTGACTTCTGCAAAGCCTTTGATTCAGTTGTCCATGACAAACTACTCCTAAAAGATAAATCCTATGGCATCTCAGGATTCCTCCACAGCTGGATTACAGCATTCCTGTCAAACAGACAACAAGTTGTCAAAATTGGAAGCACCATTTCCACCCCCGTCCCTGTTAAAAGTGGTGTTCCCCAAGGCAGCGTACTAGGACCTACTCTTTTCATTCTCTACATCAACGACCTCTGCGATCATATCATAAGCAACTGTGGTCTTTTTGCCGACGATGTAAAACTTTTCAATACCACAGACATCACAACTATTCTCCAAAAAGACCTTGACTTCATCTCAGATTGGTCTAACACTTGGCAACTTCAAATATCATCTAGCAAATGCTCTGTTCTCTACATCGGCAAAAAGAATCCGAACCTCGTATACAAACCAAATAAACAAAATCTGACAAACAACCCCCACACAGTAAAAGACCTTGGAATACTAATATCAAATGACCTAAGTACCAAAGCCCACTGCAACAATATCGCCAAAAAGGCTTCAAAAATTGTCAACATGATTCTACGTAGCTTCTGCTCCGGCAATCTCACACTACTCACCAGAGCTTACAAAACTTTTGCCAGACCCATTCTCGAATACAGCTCATCTGTTTGGAATCCATATCGCATCTCAGACATTAACACCCTTGAAAATGTCCAAAGGTACTTCACCAGAGGAGCCCTTCACTCCTCCACTCGAAGTAGAATACCCAAAAGACTACACTTTCAATCCTGGGCCTAGAATGTTTAGAACTAAGACGCCTTAAACAAGATCTAATTATTGCCCACAAGGTCATATGCTGCAACGTCCTGACTGTCGGCGACTACTTCAGCTTCAACCACAACAACACAAGAGCACGCAACAGGTTCAAACTTAATATCAACCGCTCCAAACTTGACTGTAAAAAATATGACTTCAGTAACCGAGTTGTCGAAGCGTGGAACTCATTACCGGACTACATAGTGTCATCCCCAAACCCCCAACACTTTACCCTTAGATTATCTACGGTTGACCTATCCAGATTCCTTAGAGGTCAGTAAGGGGCGAGTACAAATGCACTAGAGTGCCTTCCGTCCCCTGTCCTATTGCTCTCCTATATCTCCTATACCTTTCTTCTATTCCTATATCTCTTCTTCTATTCTTTCACTGACATGTTCTATTACTATATCTTTTCTATTCTTTCTTAGATATATTTTACTATGAGTATCTCCTCTATAACCTTCATCATGTATTTTATTTTTGTATGTAATATATATAGATATATACCCACTAAAACCCTCATTGTGTATTGGACTAAATAAATGAATGAATGAATGAATGAATGAATGAATGAATGAATGAATCAATCAATCAATCAATCAATCAATCAATCAATCAATCAATCAATCTTTCCACAAACACACACACTTTAGAATGGTCCCATTACCAAACTTCTGGTGTTTCAAGACTGTTCTGTTTTTAAATGACTAATGTGAATTGTGATATATATATTTTTTGTATTGTACTGAAGGGATGGACCCCCTCATGGAGGGCCCAATAAATATGATACGTTTCAACCGGGAAGTAGAAGTCCTCTTAGAGGACTGGAATGCATTCTGGTTGTAGAATGGAAGCAATGAAAAATGACTGGCCAAAATGTGTGACTACTGTGATACCAGAGAGATTTAGATATACAGTAATACCTCATGATACGAACTTAATTGGTGCAAGGAGGAGGTTCGTAAGGCGAAAGGTTTGTAAGATGAAACATTTTTTCCCATAGGAAACAATGTAAAGTCAATTCATCCGTGCAACCAAAAAAAACCCCGCAAAAAAACTGCTTTCGGCGACTGCTGGGAAGCCGCGCCGCTGTTTTAAAAGGTGACAGCCAGCCTGGGGGGCTTCCCAGCACCCTCCCGAACCCGGGGTTCGGGGGGGTGCTGGGAAGCCCCCCAGGCCGGCTGCGACCTTTTAAAAGAGCCGCGCCGCTTCCCATCTGTCTCCTGAAGCCGAACGGCAAAGCCGAACTTCCGTGTTCGGCTTCAGGATACAGCTGCAAAGCGGCGCGGGTGTTTTAAAAGGTCGCAGCCGGCCTGGGGGGCTTCCCAGCACCCCCCCGAACCCGGGTTGTGCAAAATTCAGTCTCAATTAAATGTTGTGTGTTTTATGAGAATGAAAGACAACACTTATTGAATGTTATCTTATTATCTACATATCCTTCATGTATTTGGTAATTATAGACCAGATCCTAGAATATACATTTTAAAAAATCATGCATACATTATTTGAGTTATTTCATTGATGCACAAAATTGCAAGTAATCTCTCACGTTTAATATTTTTGTTAACTTTGGGTTATGTGCAATATATTTACTCTTTCTTGATTGACTATTGAAATGTAATTAGGCTACCAGGCTTCAGTAGCATCTGAGTTTATTCTTCAGAGCAAGTTCCTTATAAAAGAGGTACCCCATTCATAGGGATAGTTCACGCAGATTTCTCTGCTCTGCAACTCTCATGCATCATGCTCGTCTCATGCTGAAATGCACAAATGCAGCGAAAGACATTAGCAGAGCTTTTATGGTGTTTGAGAGAGAGCAGAACCACAGAGAATACAGAGTGTGGACCTGGAGCCATGCTCAGACTTACGTACTTACTTATTTACTTACTTACTTACTTACTTACTTACTTACTTACTTACTTACTTACTTATTTATTCCAATACAAATTGAAAGTTAAGGAGAATAAAAACGTGTAGTAGTAAATATCAGGGAAGGGATAGAAGAAGAGATATGAGAATAGAATACATCAATGAAGAGTAGAGGAAGGATATATGGATGGGAGAAAAGATATATAAAATATAGGAGAGACAATTGGACAGGGGACGGAAGGCACACTAGTGCACTTATGCTCGCCCCTTACTGACCTCTAAGGAATCTGGAGAAGTCAACCATGGAAAGTCTAAGGGGAAAATGTTTGGGGTTGACACCACGGAGTCTGGTAATGAGTTCCACGCTTCAACAACTCGATTGCTAAAGTCATATTTTTTACAGTCAAGTTTGGAGCGGTTGATATTAAGTTTGAACCTGTTGCGTGCTCTTGTGTTATTGCGGTTGAAGCTGAAGTAGTTGTTGACAGGCAGGATGTTGCAGCATATGATCTTGTTGGCAATACTTAGATCATGTTTAAGGCATCATAGTTGTAAGCTTTCTAGACCCAGGATTGTAAGTCTAGTTTCGTAGGGTATTCTGTTTCGACTGGTGGAGTGAAGGGCTCTTCTGGTGAAGTATCGCTGGACCTTCTCTAGGGTGTTGATATCCAAAATTCGGTGTGAGTTCCAGACAGATGAGCTGTATTCGAGGATGGGTCTGGCAAAAGTTTTGTCAGCTCTGGTAAGTAGTGTGAGATTGCCAGAGCAGAAGCTACGTAGGATTAGGTTTACAACTTTTGAAGCCTTCTTGGCTATATTGTTGCAGTGGGCTTTGGCACTTAAATCTTTTGTTATTAGTATACCAAGGTCTTTAACCGAGTGGGGATCATCTGTGATAATTTGATTATTCAGTTCGTGTTTGGAGTTCAGATTCTTCTTCCCAATGTGTAGGACAGAGCATTTGCTAGTTGAGATTTGGAGTTGCCATGTGTTATCTTCCTTTATTTCATATCTCATCTGCCACAACTCTGGTTTAGCAGGCTTTTGAAGTTAAGTTGCAGGGTTAAATAGAAGAGTAGTGTTAGATGTAGACAGCGGCAGAAATTTTACCATCTTGGCATGTCTGGACCTAGGAACATTTCTGTCTGCCTATGTGACAGACAGCTTTAAAGAGAAAAGGTAAAAAATATATATAGCATTCCAAAGAGAGTAAATTAATATAGGGAATGTCCTTATAGCTGTTCTGATCTGGAATTTTAGATAAAGTTCTCTTCAAACAGCTGCTGCCAATCATTAAATGACCTTTATGAGATCAAACTGAAATTATGATGTCAGAATAACTCAACCAATGAGAGTCAAGCCTGAGGATTAATAAAAGAGCCAATTGTCACCAGTGAAAGTAAGACGTCAAGAGAGACTGAGAATACAGAGGAAGATCAGAGGTGAAATTCAAAATTTTTCCCTACTGGTTCTGTGGGCGTGGCTTGGTGGGCATGAAAGAAGGTAGGCATGGCGGTGGTCTTGTGAGAACGCGTGCGACCACCCAGCATGCCCAGCGCCTTGTGCATGGCACGATCGGCCACAGGCAAGTCCCGCTATAAAAAGGAATGACTCGCAGTCCCTGCCCTCTTGAGATTCAATTGTCGGCCCAGTTTGCAGGCCAACAAGCCAGTGGTGAGGGGAAGCGCATGGTGCTCTCTCCCCGCTTCAGTGGATCCGGGAAGGAAGATTTATTTATTTATTTATTTGTTTGTTTTGTCCAATACATAATACACATTGAAGAGAAAGATATGTAATAATATAAGTAAAGAAAAGAATAGAAGAAAAGATATAAAAGTATAGGTGAACATATTTGAAAGGAAGAAAAGATAAATGAGATAAGGAGAGACAATTGGACAGGGGATGGAAGGCACACTGGTGCACTTATGCGCGCCCCTTACTGACCTCCAAGGAACCTGGAGAGGTCAATCGTGGATAGGCTAAGGGAAAAATGTTGGGTGTTAGGGGTTGACGCTACTGAGTCAGGTAATGAGTTCCACGCTTCGACAACTTGGTTGCTGAAGTCATATTTTTTACAGTCAAGTTTGGAGCGGTTAATATTAAGTTTGAATCTGTTGCGTACTCTTGTGTTGTTGTGCTTGAAGCTGAAGTAGTCGCCAACAGGCAGGACGTTGCGGCATATGATCTTGTGGGCAATACTTAGATCGTGTTTTAGGCGACGTAGTTCTAAGCTTTCAAGACCTAGGATTGATAGTCTGCTTTCGAGTGGAGGAGTGAAGGGCTCTTCTGGTGAAATATCTTTGGACATTTTCAAGGGTGTTGATGTCCGAGATGTGGTATGGGTTCCTTCTTCCGGGAAGGAAGAAGAGGACAGCATCACCACCATGCTCCTGGGATTGAAGCAATCACAAGTCCCATTCATGCAAGAGAAAAAAAGCTGCTGTCAGGTGAGGCCTTTGGCCCAATAAGCGAGGCCACTGGCCCATTTATCAGGAGGAAGGCTCACCCTTGATTGGGGGGGGGGGGGGGTAGCAGCAGCAGACCCGCAGGTTATGGCACCAGGTTGCCTGGTGAGTGGCCTGGCCCCAGTGCTTAACTGGACCTGCAGAGGTGCCTGGCGCATGTTGGGGGGAGCAGGGGGCCTAAATAGAAACATAGAAACATAGAAGTCTGACGGCAGAAAAAGACCTCATGGTCCATCTACTCTGCCCTTATACTATTTCCTGTATTTTTTCTTAGGATGGATATATGTTTATCCCAGGCATGTTTCAATTCAGTGACTGTGGATTTACCAACCACGTCTGCTGGAAGTTTGTTCCAAGGATCTACTACTCTTTCAGTGAAATAATATTTTCTCATGTTGCTTTTGATCTTTCCCCCAACTAACTTCAGATTGTGTCCCCTTGTTCTTGTGTTCACTTTCCTATTAAAAACACTTTCCTCCTGAAACTTATTTAACCCTTGGACATATTTAAATGTTTCGATCATGTCCCCCCTTTTCCTTCTGTCCTCCAGACTATACAGATTGAGTTCATGAAGTCTTTCCTGATACGTTTTATGCTTAAGACCTTCCACCATTCTTGTAGCCCGTCTTTGGACCCATTCAATTTTGTCAATATCTTTTTGTAGGTGAGGTCTCCAGAACTGAACACAGTATTCCAAATGTGGTCTCACCAGCGCTCTATATAAGGGGATCACAATCTCCCTCTTCCTGCTTGTTATACATCTAGCTAAGCAGCCAAGCATCCTACTTGCTTTTCCTACTGCCCGACCACACTGCTCACCCATTTTGAGACTGTCAGAAATCACTACCCCTAAATCCTTCTCTTCTGAAGTTTTTACTAACACAGAACTGCCAATGCAATACTCAGATTGAGGATTCCTTTTCCCCAAGTGCATTATTTTACATTTGGAAACATTAAACTGCAGATAGAGATTTGACCCCCTGCTGTAGCAGTATAGGGCAGAAAATGAGGCTAACAGCGACTGCATGATCTCTAGAAGGTGACAGGCTGTCCATCCCCAGAAGCCCAAGGCCTACCCAGGCTTGGGTGTTGGGGAGGGGGTGCCTTTGTGGCTCACCTAGCACAGACCTACAGATGACAAGCTGGGATGAGCCTTCCCACATGCTTTAGGGGTGGCAGAGAGCAAGGGAAGGTCAAGTTCAAGGCCAAGGGCAAGGGCAACATTCCCCTGCTCAGCAATGGAGCTCAGCCCATAGTTGCCCATGAATATTTGGAACTGAAGTTCCACCTCCTTTTGGCTTTCCTCTGCAGGTCCATAAATTCTGCATCCGCTGCAATTGGACATGTACATGCTTAGTGTTAAATTTCTAGTTTAATATAAAATCCTTGCTAACATAGATGCAGAATTGAAAGACAGATAGTATTCTGACTTCAGCATAGAAAAATGTCAGCGTGGGAGTCAGCATTTGTCCAGCTTGCAGCCATGTGTAGGATACTTATTGGAAAAAGAGAGAATACAGAATACAGAATAATAGTTGGAAGGGACCTAGGAGGTCTTCTTGTCCAACCCACTGCTTAGGCAGGAAACCCTATACCACTTCAAATGGTTATCCAATCTCTTCTTAAAAACTTCCAGTGTTGGAGCATTCACAACTTCTGGAGGCAAGTTATTCCAATGATTAATTGTTCTGTCAGGAAATTTATCCTTAGTTCTAAGTTGCTTCTTGATTAGTTTCCACTCATTCATTCATTCATTCGTTCGTTCGTTCGTTCGTTCGTTTGCTCGCTCACTCACTCACTCACTCATTTATTTATTGGATTTGTATGCCACCCCTCTCCGTAGACTCGGGGCGGCTAACAACAATGATAAAAAACGGCATGTAACAATCCAATACTAAAACAACTAAAAAACCCTTATTGTAAAACTAAACATACATACAAACATACCATGCATAAATTGTAAAGGCCTAGGGGGAAAGAATATCTCAGTTCCCCCATGCCTGAAGGCAGAGGTGGGTTTTAAGGAGCTTACGAAAGACGAGGAGGTTTGGGGCAATTTTAATCTCTGGGGGGAGTTGGTTCCAGAGGGCCGGGGCCACCACAGAGAAGGCTCTTCCCCTAGGCCCAGCCAAACGACATTGTTTAGTTGACGGGACCCGGAGAAGGCCCACTCTGTGGGACCTAACTGGTCCCTGAGATTTGTGCAGCAGAATCGTGTCCTGCTTTGGAGAATAGCTTGACTCCCTTTTCTTTGTGATAATATCTCAGGGGCTGCCACAAAGAAGAGAGAGTCAAGCTATTCTCCAAAGTACCTTTAGTAAAAGGTGAAAGATAAGTACCTTGGTCTCTATACCAAACAAATGACCCACTGGGACCCCCATATCAAAACAACTTACTTTATTTGCGGCAAGAACCTGAAAATAACATTTAACATGCTCGTGTATTGTTGCGGTTGAAGCTAAAGTAGTCATTGACAGGTAGGACATTGTTGCAGATTTTATGAATTACACTTAAGTCATACTGAAGGTGATGTAGTTCTAAATTGTCTATGCCCAAAATTTCAAATCTGGTGGTATAATTATTATTATTATTTATTTATTTATTTATTTATTTATTTATTTATTTATTTATTTATTTATTTATTTATTTATTTATTTATTTATTTATTTATTTATTTATTTATTTATTTATTTATTTATTTATTTATTTATTTATTTATTTATTTATTTATTTATTTATTTATTTATTTATTTATTTATTTATTTATTTATTTATTTATTTATTTATTTATTTATTTATTTATTTATTTATTTATTTATTTATTTATTGGATTTGTATGCTGCCCCTCTCCGTGGACTCGGGGAGGCTAACAACAGTGATAAAAACAGCAAGTAAAAACCCTCATTATAAAACCAATCATACATACAAACATACCATGCATAAATTGTAGAAGCCTAGGGGGAAAGAATATCTCAGTTCCCCCATGCCTGACGGCAGAGGTGGGTTTTAAAGAGCTTACGAAAGGCAAGGAGGGTGGGGGCTATTCTAATCTCTGGGGGGAGCTGGTTCCAGAGGGCCGGGGCCGCCACAGAGAAGGCTCTTCCCCTGGGTCCCGCCAAGCATCATTGTTTAGTTGACAGGACCCGGAGAAGGCCCACTCTGTGGGACCTGACTGGTCGCTGGGATTCGTGCAGCAGAAGGCGGTCCCAGAGATAATCTGGTCTGGTATAAGGTATTTTGTTGCCAGCAGAAGACTGGCACACTCTTCTCTTGAAATATTTCTCGACTCCATTGTATTAATGTCTGATATGAAGCTTAGGGTGTCTTGTGTTCATAGTTCCATAATCAGCTGGGGTGTCTTTGAATTGACCCCTTAAAGGTTTCAAGTTAATGACTTAAAATAGTAATCCATGGACTCTTTAGTCAACTTTTTCTCTTGCATCATTGACCATGCTCTATTTAATACCATATTATGAGAAGCCGAATGATTTCTGTTCTTCCTCTGGAACAGACAATAAATAGATCTAATTATTAGTCACAAGACAAAAAGCCATGGACGAATATTGCTGGCAGATGACAAGTCTTCTTGAATTAATGAACAGGATTCATTTTATTATCCAAATCACACACGATGCAGTCAACTAGCCTTAGGAATGTAACGGCTCCTAAATAAAGGGCAGCTCCTCTTTCAGTAGGTATTTCATTAGCAATTCACTCTAAATTGAAGTTCTAGTTAGGTAGGAAGCTCTCATTTTATGATTGTTAAATCTTATGTATAGTCATTATGGAGGCACTAAAACTCTTTATTCAAGGTTAGCAGCTTCTGGTATCTAAGAACCAAACTTGACGTTAAGCACATCAGTAGATGAGGAACATTTTATTCTAATTAATAGAAATGATAGTGGATAATTATTTTAGGATAACAATGTGCAGAGAAGGGTATTCCCTGATTACCACTCTGATAAATATCCTGACCATTATTAAGCTCAACCAAAAAGATCCCCTTGATACTGCATACTCCATCTTCTGTATAACTCTGGTATTTAAACTAGAGATTACATTTACAAATAAAACTATGTTCGAGGCAGAAGGCATTCAAATTTGCGCTAGAAAATCACTAAAACAGCAATCATCAGGTGCCTATTTTGTTCTTATTTCTCATTCTGGATTGTAGGATATGAATGAACCTGAGAAAATGGTGGTAAAATGTATCCCAATTTAAACTCTAATTAATAATAATAGTAATAATAATAATAATAATAATAATAATAATAATAATAATAATTTATTGGATTTGTATGTCAACCCTCTCCGTAGTCTCGGGGTGGCTAACAACAATGATAAAAACAGCATGTGACAATCCAATAATAAAACAACTAAAAACCCTTATTATATAACCAAACATACACACAGACATACCATGCATAACTTGTAATGGCCTAGGGGGAAGGAATATCTCAACTCCCCCATGCCTGGCGGTATAAATGAGTCTTGAGTAGTTTACGAAAAACAGGGAGGGTGGGGGGAATTCTAATCTCCGGGGGGAGTTGGTTCCAGAGGGCCGGGGCCGCCACAGAGAAGACTCTACCCCTGGGGCCCGCCAAACAACATTGTTTAGTCAACGGGACCCGGAGAAGGCCAACTCTGTGGGACCTTATCGGTTGCTGGGATTCGTGCGGTATCAGGTGGTTCCGGAGGTAGTCTGGTCCAAAGCCATGTAGGGCTTTAAAGGTCATGACCAACACTTTGAATTGTGACCGGAAACTGATCAGCAGCCAATGCAAGCCACAGAGTGTTGAGTGCTCTCGCGGCTGCGTTCTGCACGATCTGAAGTTTCCGAACACTTTTCAAAGGTAGCCCCATGTGGAGAGCGTTACTAGAAATGTAAAAATTCACAACATACTTTTTTTCAAGTATGCTGACTTTGTCCAGAAATTTAAAAATATAGTGTTAGCTCGGTTAACGAATGCCTGGGTTAATGTACTTTTCGGATAACAACCCAAAATTTCAGCAAAAATTTGCTTCAGATACCAAACAAAAATTTGAATACCAAACAGAATTTTTTGTGTTTTTTTCAAAATGTTACACCCATTGTCCCTCACTCCCACCCCCCTCTCCTTTCCTCTTTGCCCCTTACCGCCCCCATTGTCCCTCACCCCCCTCCTTTCCTTACCTCTTGCCTCTCTGCCTTCGTCTCCACACCAGGCGAGCAGAAAAGCGTCGCTTCAGATAGGACAAGGCAGGTGCTGAGTCTGCTGGCCCTGACGGTGGCTTCTCTTTCAGGATACCGGTGGCGGCTGCAGCGGTGCCTTCTTTTCAGGACAGCGGCATGGGCCTGGGAGCCTGGGCATGGACATGATGTCCCCGGGGCTGCTGTTCCTCGAAAGGAAGCTGCCAGAGCTGCCGCTGCCCCCACCTGCCTTGGTCCAAACGTTGTTCCTCGTCTAGCTGTCTGGTGCCCTGGAAAACAGTGTGATCCCCTTACTTTCCTCTCAAGACCTAAAATGGTCACCTAACATCAAAAACATCATCAAAAAAACACAACAAAGAATGTTCTTGCTGCGCCAGCTCAGGAAGCTCAAACTGCCCAAGGAGCTGCTGATACAGTTCTACAGAGGAATCATTGAGTCTGTCGTCTGCTCCTCTATAACTGTCTGGTTTGGTGCTGCAACCCAACAGGACCGACACAGACTTCAGAGGATAATCAGAACTGCAGAAAAAACAATTGCTGCCAACCTGCCTTCCATTGAGGACCTGTATACTGCACGAGTCAAAAAGAGGTCGGGGGAAATATTTACTGACCCCTCACATCCTGGACACAAATTGTTTCAACTCCTACCCTCAAAACGTCGCTACAGAGCACTGCACACCAAGACAACGAGACACAAGAACAGTTTTTTTCCGAACACCATCACTCTACTACACAAATAATTCCCTCAACACTGTCAGACCTTCTACTAAATCTGCACTTCTATTCTACTAGTTTTTCTCATCATTCCTATCACCCACTTCCTCCCATGTTGACTGTATGACTATAACTTGTTGCTTATATCCTAAGATTTTTATTAATATTGCTTCTTCATTGCTTATTTGACCCCTATTACAATCATTAAGTGTTGTACCACATGATTCTTGACAAATGTATATTTTATTTTATGTACGCTGAGAGCATATGCACTAAGACAAATTCCTTGTGTGTCCATTCACACTTGGCCAATAAAAAATTATATTTCTGTGGCAACCCCACAAGTACCTGTAGACTGCTATCATGTCCCCCCTGCCCCTTCTTTTCTCTAGGCTATCCATGCCCAGTTCCAGCAATCTCTCTTCATAAGTCTCGGTTTCTAGTCCCCTAATCATTTTGGTTGCTCTTTTATGCACCTTCTCCAGAGTTTCTATGTCTCTTTTGAAGTGTGGTGCCTGAACTGAATGCAGTATTCCAGATGTGGTCTGCCCAGGGCATTATAGAGTGGTATTAATACCTCTCTGGTCTTGGGGTGTATCCTCCTGTTGATACATCTTAGGATTGTGTTGGCCTTTTTAACCACTGCTACACATTGCTGGCTCATATTTTCTTGATTATCCACCAAGACTCTGAGATCCCTTTCACAGTCACTACTGCTAAGTAGGGTTCCTCCCAGACTGTATGCGTGTCTAGGGGTTTTTTTAACCTAGGTGAAGGACTTTACTCTTCTCAACATTGAACATCGTTTTGATAAACATCATCTGCATTGGTTGCCGATCAGTTTCCGGTCACAATTCAAAGTGTTGGTTATGACCTATAAAGCCCTTCATGGCACTAGATTACCTCAGGGACCGCCTTCTGCTGCATGAATCCCAGCGACCAGTTAGGTCCCACAGAGTGGATCTTCTCCGGGTCCCATCAACTAAGCAATGTCGCCTGGCGGGACCCAGGGGAAGAGCCTTCTCTGTGGCAGTCCCGGCCCTCTGGAACCAACTCCCCCCAGAGATTAGAACTGCCCCCACCCTCCTTGCCTTTCGTAAACAACTTAAAACCCACCTCTGCCGCCAGGGATGGGGGAATTGAGATCCTCTTTCCTCCTAGGCCTTTACAATTCTATGCATGGTATGTATGTATGTATGTATGTATGGTTTTTATATTAATGGATTTTTAATCATTTCTAATATCAAATTACTATTTTATTACACTGTTTTATTGTCGCTGTTAGCCGCCCCGAGTCTCCGGAGAGGGGCAGCATACAAATCCAATAAATAAATATACTGTGTTTGATAAAATTGGAATATCTGAGAATATAAGAATAGAGTTAGGGTTTGTGCGTAGCTATGTTGAATTGTTCAATCTTTATGGATGTATTTACATCATAGAAGTATTTGTATATTTTAAATTTTAATAAAATGGGGGTTTTTTTAATTAAACCCCCCCCCCCCAAAAAAAAAATAAAAATGATGGTGAATAAATAATGTAGCTAAAATATTATTACATAGAAATAATGGGCCAAAAATTTATTTGGGGTGGTTTGAGTCATGTTCAAAAGCATCTTTCTCAGGTCAAGTGACTAGAATTGCTTTATACTTTCTTACGAGGCCTTCTACCCTTAATAAATTTAAGTAATAAATGTATAAATTGTGGGAGCATGATAATTCAGCTGTTGCTACATCATTTACCAGGTTACTTACAGAAACAAGAACTTTTCTTATTCTGAGGTTGTTCTGGTCCACGTTTAGCCCTTTTCTCTGGGTAAATCATACAGATTAGATTTATTGCCTGGTATCTCCATATCATAGTCTTACTAAGAGATGAAATTCCTCAGATCCTATGTCCATAATCTGTCCCATTACATGTAGGTGAAAAGAGATTCATTTCTCCTACCTGCAGTTGCATGGCCCTTTGTTAAGACTTTAAAATGGCTGTTGGAGATCATGGCACAATTACCCAACTGTCTAGTTATACAGTATATTATGTATGAGAATAAGTAATGATTCTTTATAATTATTTAGTTTAATCATTTTAATTATTGCTTTTGTTTACTTATTTGTGAATTTATAATTTAATATGATTTCAGTATAAATTATACACTTAGCATAATACAAATTTTGTTCTTAATATGTTTCTATGTTTCTAATATGGGTGTACTGTTGAAATGTCTTGAGGTTTCCCCCCATCATTTTATAAAATACTTTGTTTTTGTTTGTATCCCCAGGCTCGTTGACAAATTTGACATTTGCATTTGGCATAGCTGCTTATGCCTTACTGGGGTATTACATAAGAGACTGGCGTCTTCTTGCCTTTGTATCAAATTCTCCAGGAGTTTTCTTTTTTCTTCTTTCGTTGTAAGTCATAATTATATTCATAGTAGACTAGTGTCAAACGCTAATCCATAGTTATGGGATAATATTTAAGAGATAAAACATTGATATTTTTGTATTCTTAATGAAATCAGAGGAATGATTAAGAAGATTTTAGTTTAATTGTCAATGTGTTTCTAAAATAGATATTAAAAATTAGTTGCATATTTTTCAGTATAAGCTAACCCTGGTTAGCATAATGAGCACTGATACATGCCATATCATCATGATGAAGAGGGAGCAAGGTGAGTGGGACTGACCTGCATCTCATCTCCTTATCATAAAGACAAAGCTTAAAATCAATTCCCTGAAATGACTGGAATTCCATGAAAAATCACTTGGAAAGATGGTTGAGATCTCCTGATTATCTTGTCACTGTATAAGAAATCATGCCCTCATCACCTCGAGGTTCGACTACTGTAATGTTCTCTACATGGGGCTACATTTGAAAAGTGTTCGGAAACTTCAGATCGTGCAGAATGCAGCTGCGAGAGCAGTCATGGGCTTACCAAGGTATGCCCATGTTTCACCAACACTGCGCAGTCTGCATTGGTTGCCGATCAATTTCCGGTCACAATTCAAAGTGTTGGTTATGACCTTTAAAGCCCTTTATGGCACTGGACCAGAATATCTCTGAGACCGCCTGCTGCCGCACGAATCCCAGCAACCGGTTAGGTCCCACAGAGTGGCCCTTCTCCGGGTCCCGTCAACTAAACAATGTCGGTTGGCGGGCCCCAGGGGAAGAGCCTTCTCTGTGGCGGCCCCGGCCCTCTGGAACCAACTCCCCCCGGAGATTAGAACTGCCCCTACTCTCCTTGCCTTTCGTAAGCTCCTCAAAGCCCACCTCTGCCGTCAGGCATGGGGGAATTAAGATAATCTTTCCCCCTAGGCTTCTACAATTTATGCATGGTATGTTTGTATGGTTTTATAACAAGGGTTTTTAGCTGTTGTAGCATTGGATTTTTACATTCTGTTTTTTGTCACTGTTGTTAACCGCCCCGAGTGCACGGAGAGGGGCGGCATACAAATCCAATAAATAAGAATAATAATAAGAAGAAAGGAAGGAAGGTTGCAGGTGTTCAGTCAAGAAAATATCAAGGGACAGCAAACTGCAATTCATTCTTGGTGTCACTAATTGTTAGTTTATCTTTTATTTATTTTTATTTTTAGTAGGGCCACCCAGGGACGGTCACTCAGAGATGGTCCCCACAAAACACGTGAGGTTTTCATTGCAGTCATAACTACCATCTTGAATTTGTTTTAAATCACCCTCTTTTATGGATGTCCCTGAATATAATAAGAAATCTTTTAATTTACCGAATATACTCGAGTATAAGTCGATATTTTCAGCACAAAAATATGCTGAAAAATCCAACCTCGACTTATACTAGAGTCGCTGACCTTCACTGACCTGAAAACTGTCCCAAAGCTCCGCAGTTCATGGCTGGCAACAGGAGATTTTTTTTTCTTTCTGGTCTTGCTACCCCTCAGCTGCCTGATTGGCAGCAGGCTGAACCAATCACAGCTCCTTCTCTACACAGAAAGCAGGCACTGAAAGAGCTATCTGATTAGCAGCAGGCTGTACCAATCACATTTCCTCCTCTACAGGAAGCACTGGGGGAAGGGGCGGGAAGGTTGAAGAGACTTTTAGAAGGAAGGAACCATGGCTTTCTCTTCTGATCAAGCCAGCAATAATATTTTACAAGTAAATAAAATGTACAAGTAAAATGTAAGTTACCCATTTAAAATTGATTAACAGGATAGGCTATTTTGTAAGAAAATGTTGCTTCAAGTGGGGATAACTCTGTGTAATTAAACTTTTTCTTCCAACTATACTTATCATACCCAAGAGGATTGTTAATGCTGACTTGTTTAAAACAACACAAAGGTTAGGATAATATAATAGTATGAATTTTGTCATTAATCATTTGTTCTACACAATTAATATGAATAGATTTACCTTTTTAAAACAGTATGGTTACTCCTTATGCAAGATAAATATCATGTAGAAGAAAGATTTTACAATTAATGATTGAGTAACCCCCAATTGTAATTTACTGATCTATTGAGATAGCAATAATGATTTTAACTTATGAAATACGTTTTAAATGGAAAATCTGAATATTTATCATATGGAAGTTTGATTTAAGCAATTGTTATGAAAGAATATATGAAATCCCAATTATTAAGAAAATTATAATGATATTGTAATGAAGATTAAGATAACAGGTTTTAAGATTAAGATAACATTCCTAAAGATATTTTAAGAGGTTTTTGGAATTTAAAAAAAAAGGTTGACTCTTTCTTCTTTGTGGCAAACTCTGAGATATTGGAAGAATGATATCATGTCTCCCCTGGTCCTTTTTTTCATTAAATTAGATATACCCAGTTCCTGCAACCGTTCTTCATATGTTTTTTTTATTGTCCTACAAAAACAATTTTAAGAAGCTACAATAGAATAATATTCCATTTTTATAAGTTACCAGTAGCTACTGTATTTTCCACCCTGGACTTATATTTGAGTCAATAAGTTTTCCCAGTTTTTGTGGCAAAAGTAGGTGCCTCGGCTTATAATTGGGTCGGCTTATACTCGAGTATACTGTATACGGTAAACTTTTGGAAAAACTCTCTTGACTTAGAATCTGTTTGGCAGGGATTGCAATTTTGCTTACAAAGAACAATCCTAGAACTCAGATCACTATATCATAGCTTAACATTTTTCAAAAAAAACCCAGCCCAAGAATACACAATAACATGCATCTATTTCTAGACAATGTATTTCACATTTTGCATTTTCTATCAGGAGATTCAATTTTGTGAGTACAGTAGAGGTTTTTTTTTAGATATTTTCTGCCATCTAGAGCATCATTCAGATAGTGCACATAAATAATTTATATAGATGGCATCTCAACTTTGGCATCTTTAAGAAGCATGCTGGCTTGGGAATGCTGGAACTCTGAAAAGTCCACATTTAAGTTCTCCAGAAACTTAAGAAACACTGGTTAGATTATTAAAATTCCATTCAGATTTCTGTGTGTCAAAGTTTAAATGCCAATGAAGCTTAAAACAGGGTATCCGAAGAAATAAAGGAATGAGATCTATAGAAATTATATTGAAAATCAATTGACAGATTTAGAAAAAAAAAGCCTTTCTTATTAACCTTTGGTTAGGGGGATCAGCCATGCTCATTGTTTTCTGGATTATATCCCAGAGTTTTAAATGAGCTGATAGACATGATCTCAAAAACCATATATTTCAAAAATCCTGAAGAACTGAGGAACTATCAGAGGATTGGAAAAAACCCGTTTCGGCCTCCAGGAAGGACGTCTTCATGACGTCAAAGCTCCGCCCATGGAATTCCCTATTGGGATTCCCCACCTCCTTTCCAGCCTCCAGATCGGCCGAAAATGCTGCCGCCGATCACAAAAACAGCACACCGCCAGGCGGCGGCACCAAGCTGTAGCCTTCTGAAACAGCCGGGCGCTTCTTGGCGGCTTCCCGAACCCGAACTTCTGGGTTCGGCATTCAGGAGAACGTTGAGAAGCCCCCCGGCTCTTTCAGAAGGTGACAGCCAGGTGGCGGTGCCCAGCGGAGCGCCATTTTGCGATTTCCCCCCCCCCTTTGCACGCATTAATCGCTTTTACATTGTTTCCTATGGGAAACAATATTTCGTCTTACGAACTTTTCGCCTTACGCACCTATTTCCGGAACCAATTAAGTTCGTAAGATAAGGTATTACTGTATCTCCATTCCCCCATGCTTGACGGCAGAGGTGGGTTTTAAGGAGCTTATGAAAGGCGAGGAGGGTTGGAGCAATTCTGATCTCTGGAGGGAGCTGGTTCCATAGAGTCAGGGCCGCCACAGAGAAGGTTCTTCCCCTGGGTCCCACCAAACGACATTGTTTAGTTTAAGGGACCCGGAGAAGGCAAACCCTGGGGCACCTAGCTGGTCGCTGGAATTTGTGTGGAAGAAGGCAGCCCTTCTGCTGCACGTACACAGAATGCTTTGTGCATGCGCAGAGTTAAAGAATCCAAATGATGGCGTACGGTAAGGTGGGCGGAGCCTTATGCTCCCTTCGGGACTGTTTCTCCAGTGATTGACAGGCATGAGTGAACTGGGAGCATTTTAGCCTGGGTCGTCCTCAAACTCAAGGTACAAAGTTAATAGAGTCTGTCCATTAGGCTTTTAAGTAAAAAAAAATACACCAAATGAATCAGACTCAATTGTACAAATATTTAAATTCATTAATTGAATCAAATGGGCCATTAAATGTACAAAGATCTAACTTGCTATTTCCTCTAATTTATTTAGTAATCACTGCCATCATTAACTGAACTGATACTTCCCCGCCCATCAGCTGTTCCATGGGCTGAGGAACTAAATTGCCTCTAAGCAGACTAGCACAACTCTCAGTTTTGTTTTGGGTTGGTTTTTTTTTTTGCAGTTTCTTAAAAAAAAAAACACCTTTTGCTGCTGGTCAGCTCAAGGTTCTTCAGACTGCTGCTCAGAATGGTGTGGGACAATAATTTACAGAACTCTCCAATTGCAGTTGCTTTTAAAGCATAAAAAAGGACATGACGTCCTACCAGTCAATGACTACTTCAGCTTCAACCGCAACAACACAAGAGCATGCAACAGATTCAAACTTAATACGAACCGCTCCAAACCTGACTGTAAAAAATATGACTTTAACAATCGAGTTGTCAAAGCGTGGAACTCATTACCGGACTCAATAGTGTCAACCCCTAACCCCCAACATTTCTCCCTTAGACTATCCATGATTGACCTCTCCAGGTTCCTAAGAGGTCAGTAAGGGGTGTACATAAGTGCACTAGTGGTGCCTTTCGTCCCCTGTCCAATTGTCTTTCCTTTATCTCATATATCATATATATTTTCTCCCTTTCATATATCATCTCTTCTATTTTCACTTTTATCCTTGTAAAATACATGTACAGTGTTACCTCGGTTCTCAAACGCCACGGTTTTTCATACATTTCGGATTTCAAACAAAATTTTCTGCAAAAATTTGCTTCGGTATCCAAACAAAAATTCGGATACTGAACAGAAAATTTTGTTTACTATCCAAAATGTAAGATCTGAGGGGACGAGGTCAGAGGGAATGGGAGTCGGAATGCCGACACACCCCTCCTGGCCGCCCTCTCCTGGCGGCGGCTCCAGCGGCTTCCCTACGAGGAGGAGCAGCGTCAGGAACGTCATGTGATGAAGGTAAGCCGCCGGAGCCGTCGCTGCCGGGAAGGAAAAAGTTGGTGCAGCTGCCTGGAGGTACCGAACTGAACCGCTGAGGAAAGGAGCCCCCCAAAGCTGCCGGTATTGCAGCCAGCCCTACCCTTCCTGCAGCTTGGAGCAGTTACAAGGTAGAGACTGGGAGGCTGTTAAGAGGGTGGCCAGGAGGGGCGTGTCGGGATTCCGACTCCAATTCCCTCTCACCCCGTCCCCTCAGATCCTTATCCCATAGGAAATAGAGGAAATACTGTAGATTTAATTGGTTTCCAGCAAGTCAATAAGCTGGGAACCAATTAAATCCATTTCCATTATTTCCTATGGGATAAATTAATTCAGTTCTCAACCCAAATCGGTTTCTCAACCACACTTCTGGAACGGGGTTGTGGTCGAGAACCGAGGTACCACTGTATTTGTATATTGGACAAATGAATAAATAAATAAATAAAATAAATGACCTAGGCACTCACATTGCAGCACTGGTCAAAAGGGCCCAGCAGAGTTTATACTACCTCAGACTTCTCAGGAAACAACAACTGAATGAAAAATTGCTGGTGGCCTTTTTACCGCTGCACCATAGAGAGTATTTTAACACTGCACCTGGGTATGATTCGCCATTTGCAGAGTGGCAGGTAAGACAGCTCTCCAGAGGGTTAACGGCACTGCCCAGAGCAGGGGGTCTGCAACCTTAAGAACTCAAAGAGTCCTTTGGACCCGTTTCCCACAGAAAAGACTGGGTGCCACAAAACCCTTCCCGTGCCTGACTGTTTCCTGAGCTTCCACAAAACTAGCATATGTAGTTGAATTAGACGTTGTTTTCCTTCTGAAGCTTTTCTTTTCTTGGATTATCCATGGTTGGCATATCGGGATCAAAAAGCTCAATTAAGGTGGAAGGGGCCATCTATAGGATTGCAGTTTGCTGTGCCTTGATATTTTCTTGACTGAACACCTGCAACCTTCCTTCTTTTCTTCTTCTTATTATTCTTATTTATTAGATTTGTATGCCACCCTCTCTCTGTAGACTCAGGCGGCTCACAACATACAATAGAACAATTCACAAGAAATCTAATATTTTTTTTTTCAAAATTAACAAAAAACCCATTATTAAACAGACATACCATACATAAATTGTATAGGCCTGGGGGAAAGATTATCTTAATTCCCCCGTGCCTGACAGCAGAGGTGGGTTTTGAGGAGCTTACGAAAGGCAAGGAGGGTAGGGGCTATTCTAATGTCTGGGGGGAGCTGGTTCCAGAGAGTCGGGGCCGCCACAGAGAAGGATCTTCCCCTGGGCCCTGCCAACCGACATTGTTTAGTTGACGGGACCCGGAGAAGGCCCACTCTGTGGGACCTAACTGGATGCTGGGATTCGTGCACAAGAAGTAATATTTTACTTCTGAAAGTGTGTTGGCATTTCACTGTGCATTTAGAAGAAATGTCCAACTGAGTTCAATTCCAAATGGGGAGAAAGACACACTGAAAACATGGACTGCTTGGAAGGATGGATTAATGGAGCAGAACCACTAAGTACATGGTCCTGATACAGCTGAACACAGGAAGTGGGGATATATATGTGTGTGTGTGTCGAATCACCCCGGTATATTGAAGGAACATCACAGCTCCTTTTTTGCCTCTCGGCCCAACTCAGGACCATTTCCAAGGCAGTTAATTTATTCATAGTTGACAAACTATATTCTGTATGTATCACATGTTTTTGCTGAATTTTTAAAATTAAGGGAGACTAGGATAGCACTATTTCAGCCTTGTTCTGGTCTCTTCAACTAGCCATACCTTTACTGGGATTTGATCCTGGGGCTTCTGCCTTGTAAGGCAGAGAATTAACCTCTAGGCCACAGGATCTGATCCCTTCAGCTTTGTACCAGGGAGGGGCTATATGTTAAGACTATAAGACTCCAAGATCAGCCACTAATTTTAAGCCTAATTTTGCCCAGTTTACACGTGTACTTTTCACTGTCCTTGCTTTTCTCTTTAAACTTCTATATGTGGATTTTTCACTCTTCTAGCTTATCGCTTTAAAATGAGCATTCTCAATGCAAACATGGAGTTCAAATGAATAAATGGGCTCCCCTCCCAGTTCTTGCTCTCTCTCCAGGTACCTTCTTTTGGTTTTAATACAATATTACTTTCCACCACAAATGTCTGGGAAGATGCTATTCTTATTCTAACACAGCATCATTCCATACAGTTTTAATGACCTTATTTTGTTGATTCAAGCAAATAATAATCCCAAACCCTCTGGTTTAAAAAAGCAATATAACAATAATAGAGGTAACCTGGTTTTCAGGTGCCTGAGCTGTTAACAGTGGAGACAAACAGTTTATGTTTTAAAGTCCAGGGGTAATTGAAAATGACCGCTTTGTTGCTCTTGTCATTGAAGCAAGGAGTGAGGAAGTCTGAGATGATTTGGAGGCTCATTTCAAATGTTCTTGACAGCAGATAGCTAGAAACTCACAGAAGTAACTTTCCTGGATTATCCTCCTTGTCCCCATCCAGAGAGCTAAATGCCTTAGCCTCCGGCAGGTATAAACTGTACAGTCTTGACATTTAAGAGAGCTATCAGTTTGTTGTTGTTGTTGTTAGCTATGAAGCCATGTCTGACCCATCTCCACCCCATGGACAACATTCCTCCAGGCCTTCCCATCCTCTAGCATTCCCCGGAGTCCATTTAAGCTCACACCAACAGCTTCAGTGACTCCATCCCTGGACTTTAAAACTTATTAGAAACATAGAAACATAGAAGTCTGACGGCAGAAAAAGACCTCATGGTCCATCTAGTCTGCCCTTATACTATTTTCTGTATTTTATCTTAGGATGGACCTATGTTTATCCCAGGCATGTTTAAATTCAGTTACTGTGGATTTATCTACCACGTCTGCTGGAAGTTTGTTCCAAGGATCTACTACTCTTTCAGTAAAATAATATTTTCTCATGTTGCTTTTGATCTTTCCCCCACCTAACTTCAGATTGTGTCCCCTTGTTCTTGTGTTCACTTTCCTATTAAAAACACTTCCCTCCTGGACCTTATTATTTAACCCTTTAACATATTTAAATGTTTCAATCTTGTCCCCCCCCCCTTTTCCTTCTGTCCTCCAGACTATACAGATTGAGTTCATTAAGTCTTTCCTGATACGTTTTATGCTTAAGACCTTCCACCATTCTTGTAACCCGTCTTTGGACCCGTTCAATTTTGTCAATATCTTTTTGTAGGTGAGGTCTCCCAAAGTGAACACAGTATTCCAAATATGGTCTCACCATCACTCTATATAGCGGGATCATGATCTCCCTCTTCCTGCTTGTTATACTTCTAGCTATGCAGCCAAGCATCCTACTTGCTTTCCCTACCGTCTGACTGCACTGTTCACCCATTTTGAGACTGTCAGAAATTCTCTTATTCTCTGTCGTCTCCTTCTTCTTTTGCCCTCAGTCTTTCCTAGCATTAGGCTCTTCTCCAGTGAGTCCTTCCTTCTCATTAGGTGGCCAAAGTATTTGAGTTTTATCTTCAGGATCTGGTATTCTATTTTTCTAAAATAGTTTTTATTAAATTTCTTCTTTAAAAAGAACATATATCAAACGAAAAAAGACAATACAGTGATCCCCCGGTTATTGCGTCCCCGACCATTGCGAACAGGGTAATTCGCGATTTTTCAACCCGGAAGTCAAAATACCATCTACGCATGCGTGCCCTTTTTTTCTATGGGCACGCATGCGTAGATGGCAACCGGGAGATCAGCTGCTGGGCAGCTTCCCTGGGTCTTCCCCCTCTTGCTGGCGTCAGCGAGGAGTTTCCCCACCGCCCACGCAAACTCCTCGCTGCCGCTCGCCCGCCCTTCGCCTGCCCACGCCGTTCGCTCCCCCTCTTGCTGGCGGGAGGGCGAGAAGCCCTCCCCAGCACCCGCTCGCCCGCCCTTCGCCCTGGCGGAGAAATTCCAGCCCCCACCTGGTCCCGCCCGATCCTCCTCCCTGAGGCAGCTTGCCCTCCCATGGCCGCTTCCTCCACCCTCCATCGCAAGCCCTCGCCACCGCAGCCAACGCGCGCTGTGATCTTCAAGCCCGGCTCCTTTCGGCCCAGCATCCCGGGCCAAGCAGCTGCCTTCCGTGACTGAGCCTGGCTGGCCCGGAAGATCGTAGCGCGCGTTGGCTGCAGCGGCGAGCGAAGCCAAGCCGGCAGCAATGTCGCCGCCGCTGCAGCCAACGCGCGCTATGATCTTCCGGGCCAGCCAGGCTCAGTCACGGAAGGCAGCCGCTTGGCCCGGGATGCTGGGCCGAGAGGAGCCGGGCTTGATGCGCTGAGCCTGGCTGGCCCGGAAGATCGTAGCGCGCGTTGGCTGCAGCGGCGGCGACATTGCTGCCGGCTTGCCTTCGCTCGCCGCGCCGCCCCCCAATCTTCGGCTCCTCAGCGGCGAGCGAGCGAAGCCAAGCCGGCAGCAATGTCGCCGCCGCTGCAGCAGCCAACGCGCGCTACGATCTTCCGGGCCAGCCAGGCTCAGCGCATCAAGCCCGGCTCCTCTCGGCCCAGCATCCCGGGCCAAGCGACTGCCTTCCGTGACTGAGCCTGGCTGGCCCGGAAGATCGTAGCACGCGTTGGCTGCTGCAGCGGCGGCGACATTGCTGCCGGCTTGGCTTCGCTCGCTCGCCGCTGAGGAGCCGAAGATTGGGGGGCGGCGCGGCGAGCGAAGCCAAGCCGGCAGCAATGTCGCCGCCGCTGCAGCCAACGCGCGCTACGATCTTCCGGGCCAGCCAGGCTCAGTCACGGAAGGCAGCCGCTTGGCCCGGGATGCTGGGCCGAGAGGAGCCGGGCTTGATCCGCTGAGCCGGGCTGGCCCGGAAGATCGTAGCGCGCGTTGGCTGCTGCAGCGGCGGCAACATTGCTGCCGGCTTGGCTTTGCTCGCTCGCCGCTGAGGAGCCGAAGATTGGGGGCGGCGCGGCTCTTTTAAAACATCGCCACTGACATGGGGGGCTTGCTAGCACCCCCCCAAACCTTCGAGGGGGTACTAGCGAGCCCCCAATGTTGGCAGCGATGTTTTAAAAGAGCCGCGCCGCCCCCCAATCTTCGGCTCCTCGCTAGCGCTGCGGAAGTTTAAAACACCATCTGCACATGCGCAGATGATGTTTTTACTTCCGCAGCGCTACTTCGCGAAAACCCGCTCGTTGCGGGGGGTCCTGGAACGGAACCCTCGCAACGAGCGGGGGATCACTGTACAATACAAAATACAAACATCACAAAACCAACAACAATAAACATTTAAGAACAATATATAAACTTATACTTTATGGGGAGAAAAAATAAATCATTCTCTATTACAATTGTAATATTGACAATTGTAATAGGATCTGGTATTCTAAAGCAGTGTTTCCCAACCTTGGCAACTTGAAGATATTTGGACTTCAAGCTGGGGAATTCTGGGAGTTGAAATCCAAATATCTTCAAGTTGCCAAGGTTGGGAAACACTGTTCTAAAGAGCAGGCAGGGTTGACCTCCTCTAGGATTTATCACATTGATTGCCTTGCAGTCTAAGGGGCTCACAAGAGTCTTCTCCAGCAGCATAGTTCAAAGGCCACAATTCTTTGGCACTCAAGCTTCCTTATGGTCCAGCTTTCACAGCCATACATTGCAACTGGGATATACATTGCAGCTATCAGTTACTGGTGTGAAATAAGGATAACTTTTCTTTAGAAATTGACGGTGTTTCTTAGGTTAGCCCATATTATAAGAAATGGAGCTTTCTCAGGCAACCTAAGACTTCTGATGTATTTTAACTGATACGGGGCATCTGGGGAGTGTGTTAGAGTTTATGGATCAAAATCTGAAAGATGACAGATACAACATCCCAACTGACATCTTGTAGTTTTTCGCATATTCCCCCAGGCCATCCGTTGAAGTACACCCCTAAGCTGTAAAAAACTGGTTTTAATGTTTTGAACTTGAAATGAAATGCCTGATTATTATTCTGAACATATAATAAAACATGCTACTTTTTTCTAACTACAGTGGTACCTCTACTTAGGAACTTAATTCCTTCTGTGACCAGGTTCTTAAGAAGAAAGGTTTGTAAGAAGCAGCAATTTTTCCCATTGGAATCAATGTAAAAGCAAATAATGCGTGCCACTGGGGAAACCACAGGGAAGGTGGAGGCCCTGTTTCCTCCCAGTAGATTCCTAAAGAGGCCCCACAGAGGCTTCTCCCCACCTTTTCCGGCCCTGTTTCCTCCCAGGAGATTCCTAGAGAGACCCCACAGAGGCTTCTCCCTGCCTTTCCGGCCTTGTTTCCTCCCAGGAGATTCCTAGAGAGGCCCAACGGGGGCTTCTCCCTGCCTTTTCAGGTTAAAGTTTCTGAGGTGCAGGTTTGTGAGTGGAAAATGGTTCTTGAGAAGAGGCAAAAAAAAAATCTTGAACACCCAGTTCTTATCTAGAAAAGTTCTTAAATAGAGGCATTTTTAGGTAGAGATACCACTGTACTGTGATGACAGACTAAAGGGATATTTAGCTCAGATTAGGAGCTGTTTCTTTAAGAGACTACATGTAGTAACAGATTGCACTCTGGGTAATGTAGCCCATGACATGTGACCTCTTCTATGTATTCTTACTGGTCATTTAGATATAACTAGACAGTTGGGTAATGGTGCCATGATCTCCAACAGCCATTTTAAAGTCTTAACAAAGGGCCATGCAACTGCAGGTAGGAGAAATGAATCTCTTTTCACCTACATGTAATGGGACAGATTATGGACATAGGATCTGAGGAATTTCATCTCTTAGTAAGACTATGACATGGAGATACCAGGCAATAAATGTAATCTGTATGATTTACCCAGAGAAAAGGGCTAAACGTGGACCAGAACAACCTCAGAATAAGAAAAGTTCTTGTTTCTGTAAGTAACCTGGTAAATGATGTAGCAACAGCTGAATTATCATGCTCCCACAATTTATACATTTATTACTTAAATTTATTAAGGGTAGAAGGCCTCGTAAGAAAGTATAAAGCAATTCTAGTCACTTGACCTGAGAAAGGTGCTTTTGAACATGACTCAAACCACCCCAAATAAATTTTTGGCCCATTATTTCTATGTAATAATATTTTAGCTACATTATTTATTCACCATCATTTTTATTTTTTGGGTGGGGGTTTAATTAAAAAAACCCCCATTTTATTAAAATTTAAAATATACAAATACTTCTATGATGTAAATACATCCATAAAGATTGAACAATTCAACATAGCTACGCACAAATCCTAACTCTATTCTTATATTCTCAGATATTCCAATTTTATCAAACACAGTATATTTATTTATTGGATTTGTATTCTGCCCCTCTCCGGAGACTCGGGGCGGCTAACAGCGACAATAAAACAGTGTACAATAGTAATTTGATATTAGAAATGATTAAAAATCCATTAATATAAAAACCATACATATATACATACCATGCATAGAATTGTAAAGGCCTAGGGGGAAAGAGGATCTCAATTCCCCCATGCCTGGCGGCAGAGGTGGGTTGTTTACGAAAGGCAAGGAGGGTGGGGGAAGTTCTAATCTCTGGGGGGAGTTGGTTCCAGAGGGCCGGGGCTGCCACAGAGAAGACTCTTCCCCTGGGTCCCGCCAGGCGACATTGCTTAGTTGATGGGACCCGGAGAAGATCCACTCTGTGGGACCTATCTGGTCGCTGGGATTCGTGCAGCAGAAGGCGGTCCCTGAGGTAATCTGGTCCGGTGCCATGAAGGGCTTTATAGGTCATAACCAACACTTTAAATTGTGACCGGAAACTGATCGGCAACCAATGCAGATGATGTTTATCAAATTGATGTTCAACGTTGAGAAGAGTAAAGTCCTTCACCTAGGTTAAAAAAAAACCTAGACGCGCATACAGTCTGGGAGGAACCCTATTTAGCAGTAGTGACTGTGAAAGGGATCTCAGAGTCTTGGTGGATAATCAAGAAAATATGAGCCAGCAATGTGTAGCAGTGGTTAAAAAGGCCAACACAATCCTAAGATGTATCAACAGGAGGATACACTCCAAGACCAGAGAGGTATTAATACCACTCTATAATGCCCTGGGCAGACCACATCTGGAATACTGCATTCAGTTCAGGCACCACACTTCAAAAGAGACATTGAAACTCTGGAGAAGGTGCATAAAAGAGCAACCAAAATGATTAGGGGACTAGAAACCGAGACTTATGAAGAGAGATTGCTGGAACTGGGCATGGATAGCCTAGAGAAAAGAAGGGGCAGGGGGGACATGATAGCAGTCTACAGGTACTTGTGGGGTTGCCACAGAAATATAATTTTTTATTGGCCAAGTGTGAATGGACACACAAGGAATTTGTCTTGGTGCATATGCTCTCAGCGTACATAAAATAAAATATACATTTGTCAAGAATCATGTGGTACAACACTTTATGATTGTAATAGGGGTCAAATAAGCAATGAAGAAGCAATATTAATAAAAATCTTAGGATATAAGCAACAAGTTACAGTCATACAGTCAACACGGGAGGTAGTGGGTGATAGGAATGATGAGAAAAACTAGTAGAATAGAAGTGCAGATTTAGTAGAAAGTCTGACAGTGTTGAGGGAATTATTTGTGTAGTAGAGTAATGGCGTTCGGAAAAAAACTGTTCTTGTGTCTAGTTGTCTTGGTGTGCAGTGCTCTGTAGCGACGTTTTGAGGGTAGGAGTTGAAACAATTTGTGTCCAGGATGTGAGGGGTCAGTAAATATTTTCCCCGCCCTCTTTTTGACTCGTGCAGTATACAGGTCCTCAATGGAAGGCAGGTTGGCAGCAATTGTTTTTTCTGCAGTTCTGATTGTCCTCTGAAGTCTGTGTCGGTCCTGTTGCGTTGCAGCACCAAACCAGACAGTTACAGAGGAGTAGACGACAGACTCAATGATTCCTCTGTAGAACTGTATCAGCAGCTCCTTGGGCAGTTTGAGCTTCCTGAGCTGACGCAGAAAGAACGTTCTTTGTTGTGTTTTTTTGATGATGTTTTTGATGTTAGGCGACCATTTTAGGTCTTGAGAGGAAAGTAAGGGGATCACACTGTTTTCCAGGGCACCAGACAGCTAGACGAAGAACAACGTTTGGACCAAGGCAGGTGGGGGCAGTGGCGGCTCTGGCAGCTTCCTTTCGAGGAACAGCAGCCCCGGGGACATCATATCCGTGCCCAGGCTCCCAGGCCCATGCCGTTGTCCTGAAAAGAAGGCACCGCTGCAGCCGCCACCGGTATCCTGAAAGAAAAGCCACCGTCAGGACCAGCAGACTCAGCACCTGCCTTGTCCTATCTGAAGCGACGCTTTGCTGCTCCCCTAGTGAGGAGACGAAGGCAGAGAGGCAAGAGGTAAGGAGAGGGGGGGTGAGGGACAATGGGGGGAAGTAACGGGCAAAGAGGAAAGGAGGGGGGGCGGGAGTGAGGGACAATGGGTGTAACATTTTGAAAAAAACACAAAAATTTCTGTTTGGTATTCAAATTTTTGTTCGGTATGTGAAGCAAATTTTTGCTGAAATTTTTGGTTGTTATCCGAAAAGTACATTAACCCAGGCATTCGTTAACCAAGCTACCACTGTATTTTTAAATTTCTGGACAAAGTCACCAAACAATGCTGTTTGGCGGGCCCCAGGGGAAGAGTCTTCTCTGTGGTGGCCCCGGCCCTCGGGAACCAACTCCCCCCGGAGATTAGAATTGCCCCCAACCTCCCTGTCTTTCGTAAACTACTCAAGACTCATTTATACTGCAAGGCATGGGGGAGTTGAGATATTCCTTCCCCCTGGGCCATTACAAGTTATGCATGGTATGTCTGTGTTTATGTTTGGTTTTATAATAAGGGTTTTTAGTTGTTTTATTATTGGATTGTCACATGCTGTTTTTTTCATTGTTGTTAGCCGCCCCGAGTCTACGAAGAGGGCCAGCATACAAATCCAATAAATTATTATTATTATTATTAATTAGAGTTTAAATTGGGATACATTTTACCACCATTTTCTCAGGTTCATTCATATCCTACAGTCCAGAATGAGAAATAAGAACAAAATAGGCACCTGATGATTGCTGTTTTAGTGATTTTCTAGCACAAATTTGAATGCCTTCTGCCTTGGACATAGTTTTATTTGTAAATGTAATCTCTAGTTTAAATACCAGAGTTATACAGAAGATGGAGTATGCAGTATCAGGGAGATCTTTTTGGTTGAGCTTAATAATGGTCAGGATATTTATCACAGTGGTAATCAGGGAAATACCCGGCCAACGGATCAACCGTCGGCCGGAGTTGCCTCAGGGGCGGGGGAGGCGATGAGGCAGCAATTTATGCTGCGAACTTCCGGTTTTCGCCAAAACCGGAAGTTCGGGTTTTGGCAACGCGCCAATCAGAGCGCGTTGCCTGCAGCCTGAGGCGGGCCAGCAGATCGCCCTATTTAAGGGCGATCTGCAAGAAACGGCCCCATTGCTTTCTGTTTGCAAACATAAACAGTTTGCAAACAGCTTTGTTGGTGCGCGATCGGCGGCAGCAGCGGCGGATCGCTTCGAGGAGGACGGGGCCTATCGAGGCCTCGACAGGTTTTGGGTCTGGGGCTCGAAGCCCCTGACTGCTTCTTTTGCTTTACTAGCAGAGAGTAGGATAGCCTACTCTCCGGTGGGTGGGGGTTGGTTGCTGCCTCGCCCGGCATTTATTACAATTCAGAGGCTTTTGCCTCTGAGCCTTTCAGTGGGGGAATTTTGCTGTCTTTTGTGTGTCTGGGGCAGTTTTGGCTTGAGTGGAGGGGTTTATAGGTGGGCCCCTTCCACTCCCCCCCCCCCTGGGGGGTGTTTAAGCAGCACATTGTCCTAGCCTAGTACCCCCCCCCACCCCCCCTTTCTGGTAAGGGTGGACATCCCCTCTCCCCCTTTTGGGTAGGGATCATAAGGGGTTTTTTATTGAGTGTGAGGCCTGGTGGCCTTGCTCTGGGGTTTTAATTTCACATAACAACCTTGAGGTTCTCTGCAGTTTCAGGGCTCCCTTGGAGAGGCCACGCCTTAGGGTTTTGGGCTTTCCTTTTAGAGGGGGGTTTGCATTGAGGGTTGTTAGTACCCCAGTACCTTCCTTCCGGGGGGGCTGAGGTGAGATAGGCCACATCTTGGGTCAACTAGAATTTGTTTATTGATTGGGTGGCACTTTGAGATGGGCCCCAAGAAGCGTGTAGCTAAGCAGGCCCCACAGGGCCCTCGCTCTCGAAGGGCCAGGGTTCCCTCTCTTAGGGCTAGGGAGGCTGGGGCTGTAGTGGTTACCCCCCAGGCGCCACCCCCGCCTGCCGCCCAGGCTCCTCCGGGCCAGGATGCAGTGGTATCTGTTCAAGCCTTTTCTGCTCTTCTAGATCGCCTTGACAACATGGACGCTCGTTGGGAGGCCGCCTTCGGGGCACGCAGTGGATCCGGGCCCTCTGCAGCATTGGGAGCCCCTCCTGCCGCTGCGCAAGCACAAGAAGCTCCGGACCAGAGCAACTCCGCGGCGCGGGATGCCGGTTCTACAGACGGGGCCCTTGGGGTCCCATTGGATGGCAGGGGTGAGTCCCTTTCTATTGCACCCACACCGGTTGTTCAGGGGTTACCCACCTTAACCCCCCCGGCAGGGACGGTCGGCTTGGGCCCCCCTTTGGTGTCCAGCACGCCTGTGGTCTGCTCCCAGGTTTGGGGGCCGACCGCACCACCGGCCTTAGCTCCTGCCGGGGCGCCACTGGTGACCACGGGGTCTTTGATTGGCACGACCGGAGTGACAGGGGTCCAGTTGGCTCCCACGGGTGTGGGAGGTTCGGTGGTTCTGCCTGGATTGGCCAGCCTTCCGGCGGCCGTATCTTCGGTGGGGTTGACCTCCAACAGTGTGGCCACTGTGACTGACCCCATGGCAGCTGCCATGGGGGCGCTTCCTGCTGGCCTTCCCTCCACCCCTTTGGGGTACCATTTACACCCCTCGATCAGAGATAAGATTTGGAGGGGGGAATACATTGATCTCTACACCCTTTTGAATAGGGAAGTGCCCAAAAAAGAAAGGGACGAGGAGGCCCGTACCGATCGGGCCAAAAAGGTCAAGGTGCCTAGGTCATTCAGGTCTTGGCTTTACGCCTTTTTGACATATGCCACCGTTGTCATACAGAAGGAGCCGGGCAGGGCCACGGCGCTCCTTAAGTACATTGACCTCATCGCCATGGCGCACTTCGAGGTCAAAGGGGATGCTTGGCAGACCTATGACGAGGCGTTCCGAATGAGGGTGGCTTTTGACCCTTCTCTGCCCTGGGATCGGGAAGTTCCCGATCTATGGTTTCAGGCCACCCGCAAGAGCGGGTCGGGCCAAAGGACCGATAGTGGTCATTTAATGGAGGAGGAGCCGGCTGCGCCCCGCACGGTTGCGGGGCAGGGTGTTCGAACCGCCCCGCTTTGTTTTGAGTACGGCGCCAAGGGCTCTTGCGCCCGCTCCTCCTGTAAGTTCCGGCATGCCTGCGGGAAGTGCGGAGGTTCCCACGCCACGCACATGTGCCCGCGTCCCGGGAAGAACAGGAACAGCAGGGACAAGAACAAGCCCGCAGTTCCTGCGACTCAAGGGCCCCAGTCCGGTCAGGCTTAAACCCCTGGCTGAACTCTTACGGGGATATCAGCCACCCGAACGGGCGGCTGCTATCCTACGGGGCTTTAGAGAAGGCTTTAGAATTCCGTATCAGGGTCCCCGTAGGGCCTTTATGGCAAAAAATTTGAGGTCCCTTCAGGGTTATGAGGATTTAGTTAGGACAAAGATTAAGAAGGAGGTAGACGAAGGGAGGGTCCTGGGCCCCTTTCCCTCCCCTCCCATCCCGACTTTAAGGGTATCCCCCCTTGGGGTGGTACCCAAGAAGGCACCGGGTGAGTACCGTTTGATTCACCATCTTTCTTTCCCCCGGGGGGAGTCGGTGAACGACTTCATACCGGAGGAGCTGTGTTCGGTTCGCTACGCCTCGTTTGACGCGGCAGTAGCTATGGTTCGGGCTTGTGGAGTTGGGGCGCTAATGGGCAAGAGCGACATTAAGTCCGCTTTTAGGCTCCTGCCCATACACCCCGACGATTTCGATCTCCTGGGCTTCTGCTTCGAGGGAGGTTTTTACATGGATCGCACCCTACCCATGGGGTGTTCGATTTCATGCGCTCTCTTTGAGAGCTTTAGCACTTTCCTCGAGTGGGCGCTCAGGAGTCGAACCGGGTCCAGAGCGGTCATACACTATTTAGATGACTTTTTAGTGGCAGGCCCGGCTGGCACGCCTCAATGCCAGGCCTTGATGACGGCATTTGAGGGGCTGTGTGTTTATTTAGGGGTGCCCTTGGCGCCTGAGAAGACGGAAGGGCCCTCCTCTAGGATGTCCTTTTTGGGTATAGAGCTGGATTCCTCCACGCAGTCTTGTAGACTGCCAGAGGACAAGCTGTTGAAGATGAGGCTCAAACTGGAGGAGGTGGCCAGCCTGAAGAGGGTGACCCTCAAGCAACTCCAGGAGCTTACAGGGCTGCTTAACTTCGCCTGCCGGGTGATTGCTCCCGGTAGGGCGTTTTTACGCAGACTGTATTCCGCCATGCAAGGTCTGAGCTCGCCACGTCACCACGTGCGGCTCAGTGTAGGGGCCAGAGAAGACTTGCAGGTATGGCAGACTTTCCTGGCCCATTTTAATGGGATCTCCTTCTGGCGGCAAGATTTGCTTCTCCAAGCAGACTTGCAATTACACTCCGATGCCTCGGGTTCCCTTGGCTTCGGGGTGATGCTAGGAGGGAAGTGGTGCCACTCCACTTGGCCGGCTGAATGGGCGGCCGCCGGTATTGGGAGGGATCTTACATTCTTGGAATTTTTTCCCTTAGTGGTGGCGGTTGAACTGTGGGGCAGTCAGCTCGCCAATCGGGTTGTGCACTTCTGGTGTGATAACCTGGCGGTTGTCCACGTTGTAAATTCTTTGTCTTCAAAGAATGAGAGGGTAATGCACCTAGTACGTTTTTTCGTCAGTAAAGCCTTGGCTCTGAACGCACTGTTCTTGGCACGCCATGTGCCTGGGTTGGAGAACGGTGCGGCTGACGCTCTATCCCGTGGACAGCTTGCCAGGTTTCGTGCATTGGCCCCCTGGGCGCAACACACACCAGAACAGATGCCAGGACACTTATGGAGCCTGGCCGGGCTACGGAGCAATGGAGGCAAGAGGCGGATCGGGCCATTGGGCTGTCGATAGCCCCGAGCACCCGGGCTGCGTACCTCCGGTCAGGTAAGGAGTTTATGGAGTTCAGGGTCAGTAAGGGCTATAGGCAGGTGTGGCCTATACCGATTGACCAGCTGTTGGAACACTGTGTGCTGCTGCACCAACGTGGTCTGACCGTGAAAACCATTAGGGGCAAGTTGGCGGGCCTGGCGTTCATCGCCAAGGCTCAAGGGTTCCCTGACACGTGTAGTGATTTTCGGGTTAGGCGAATGTTAGAAGGGTGGTCCCGGGAACGGCCGACACCGACGGCTGATGCCCGGCGGCCCTTATCCGTGGTGCAGCTGTCGGCCCTAAGCCACACGTGGATTAGGCTGTGCACTTCATGTTATGAAGCCTGCCTTTTCCATGCGACAGCGACTACGCTCTTCTTTGGGGCTTTTCGGGTGAGTGAAGTTTTAGCCAGTTCTGTTCGGGACAATAGCATGCGCGCGCTCCAGCGGAGCGACGTGCGGCTACAACCTAGTGGGGTCTCCATACGTCTGCGGCAGTCCAAGACGGACCAGCATCATCGCGGTGTGGAGATTGTTTTAGCACCAGCAACTGATGGTGCCATTTGCCCGGTGTCGGCCCTAACTGCCTTTTGTGCTAGTCGGGGGGACAACCCGGGAATTTTATTTTGTCATGAGAATGGGACCCCCTTAACTAAGTACCAATTCTGGGCGGTTACTAAGCGGGCCCTGGTGCAGGTGGGCGCGGACCCCTCTATGTTCGGCACCCACTCGTTTCGTATAGGCGCGGCTACCGCAGCCGCCAACGCTGGTCTGACGGATCGCCATATTATGGCCATAGGCCGTTGGAGGTCGGCGGCCTTTCGCGCATACGTCAGGCCCCCCCGATAGGGACCCGTTCTGGCTGTTTTAATTTTCTGTTTGTTGTTGCAGCTGTTGCTGGTTCCCGGCCCGCAGTTTGGCTCATGGGCCACAGTTTCGTGTTTTGGGCCGGCCGTTTTGCCTCACGGTCCCCTATCGGATCACAGCTTTCCCTGGGCTCGAAGATGGACGTTGTTTGGATGGGCCGAAGGGGAATGCGCTGGGAGGGGCTCTGCCCCCTGTTTTTTGAACGTTGTTGTGCCGAGGGAGCTCCCGAGTTGTTGGTGATCCACCTCGGGGGCAACGATCTCGGCGTTTTGAGCGGCTTGTCGGTAAGCATCCAGGCTCGCGAAGACCTTCGGGCCATCGCAGCCGCGTATCCGGGCACACGTCTGGTTTGGTCTGAGATCCTTCCCAGACTTGTATGGCGGGATGCTGTTTCACCCAAAGCCGTTAACAAGGCCAGGTTAAGGGTTAACCAGGCCATTGGAAAGGTCGTTAGGGAGTTGGGAGGGTGTGTAGTGAAGCATCCACACATAAAATTTGGAACCCCCTGGCTCTACCGAGCCGACGGCGTTCACCTCTCAGATGAGGGGAACGCCATTTTCCTGTCGGACCTGCAGAGGTGCCTCCAGGAAGTGGCGTAGGAGGCTGGGTGGGGGTCGGGGGGGCCAAGATTGAGATCTGACCCCCCCTCCGTGGCAGGTTTGGGGCGGAAATGGGCAATTAGATGCAACTGCGCATGCTCCTTTCAGGGCATCATTAAAGGGTGATGGACCGCCTCTCTCCAGGAACCAGAGGTTTTAACAACGTCGGGGATTGGAGAGAGGATGTCCATGGGGAATCACCGGATCCAATGTCCCACGGGGATTGGAGGGTGATCTCCTCCCACACGCAGAAGCGTGGCTAGGATCCAGGTGATGGGGATACCTTCACCTGGATCAGCATGGAGTCATTGCCCAATGTTGCCCAAGCATGTTATGGTAGGAATTTCCGCCCCGTTAGTTTTCCTCTGCAGGTCCTTAGTTTGTTGTTTATGCAAATTTATGCAAATTTATGCAAATTTATTTAAAGTTATTTAAATATGCTAATTAATAAATGACTCTTAATTACCCACAACTCACGTCTCAGCGTCGTTACTCCGCCTCCGGGGGCAAATACCCGGCCAACGGATCAACCGTCGGCCGGAGTTGCCTCAGGGGCGGGGGAGGCGATGAGGCAGCAATTTATGCTGCGAACTTCCGGTTTTCGCCAAAACCGGAAGTTCGGGTTTTGGCAACGCGCCAATCAGAGCGCGTTGCCTGCAGCCTGAGGCGGGCCAGCAGATCGCCCTATTTAAGGGCGATCTGCAAGAAACGGCCCCATTGCTTTCTGTTTGCAAACACCCGCCCACCCTCCGCTATCACCAGTGTGTCCTTATGAGGTCGCCTCGGGGCCGAATAGGAATTTTTTGCGGCCTCCCCTTTAGAGGCGGCCGTTTTTTCGCCTATTCCACACTGACGGGTGCGGATTGGATTGGTTAGGGGGCGTGGTGCTGTCAGTTAAATAGGCCTCCCTTTGGTCATTGGGGTTGGCAGGTTTGGGGCGGAAATGGGCAATTAGATGCAACTGCGCATGCTCCTTTCAGGGCATCATTAAAGGGTGATGGACCGCCTCTCTCCAGGAACCAGAGGTTTTAACAACGTCGGGGATTGGAGAGAGGATGTCCATGGGGAATCACCGGATCCAATGTCCCACGGGGATTGGAGGGTGATCTCCTCCCACACGCAGAAGCGTGGCTAGGATCCAGGTGATGGGGATACCTTCACCTGGATCAGCATGGAGTCATTGCCCAATGTTGCCCAAGCATGTTATGGTAGGAATTTCCGCCCCGTTAGTTTTCCTCTGCAGGTCCTTAGTTTGTTGTTTATGCAAATTTATGCAAATTTATGCAAATTTATTTAAAGTTATTTAAATATGCTAATTAATAAATGACTCTTAATTACCCACAACTCACGTCTCAGCGTCGTTACTCCGCCTCCGGGGGCAATACCCATCTCTGCATATTGTTATCCTAAAATAATTATCCACTATCATTTCTATTAATTAGAATAAAATGTTCCTCATCTACTGATGTGCTTAACGTCAAGTTTGGTTCTTAGATACCAGAAGCAGCTAACCATGAATAAAGAGTTTTAGTGCCTCTATAATGACTATACGTGAGATTTAACAATCATAATTTCACCTTTTACTAAAGGTACTTTGGAGAATTGCTTGACTCTCTCTTTTTTGTGGCAGCCCCTGAGATATTATCACAAAGAAAAGGGAGTCAAGCTATTCCCCAAAGCAGGACAAGATTCTGCTGCACGAATCCCAAGACCAGTCAGGTCCCACAGAGTGGGCCTTCTCCGGGTCCTGTCAACTAAACAATGTCGCTTGGCGGGACCCAGGGGAAGAGCCTTCTCTGTGGCGGCCCCGCCCTCTGGAACCAACTCCCCCCAGAGATTAGAATAGCCCCCACCCTCCTTGCCTTTCGTAAGCTCTTTAAAACCCACCTCTGCCGTCAGAAATGGGGGAACTGAGATATTCTTTCCCCCTAGGCTTCTACAATTTATGCATGGTATGTTTGTATGTATGATTGGTTTTATAATAAGGGTTTTTACTTGTTTTAGTATTGGATTGTCACATGCTGTTTTTCTCACTGTTGTTAGCCTCCCCGAGTCCACGGAGAGGGGCAGCATACAAAACCAATAAATAATAATAATAATAATAATAATAATAATAATAATAATAATAATACCACCAGATTTGAAATTTTGGGCATAGACAATTTAGAACTACATCACCTTCAGTATGACTTAAGTGTAATTCATAAAATCTGCAACAATGTCCTACCTGTCAATGACTACTTTAGCTTCAACCGCAACAATACACGAGCATGTTAAATGTTATTTTTAGGTTCTCGCCGCAAATAAAGTAAGTTGTTTTGATATGGGGGTCCCAGTGGGTCATTTGTTTGGTATAGAGACCAAGGTACTTATATTTCACCTTTTACTAAAGGTACTTTGGAGAATAGCTTGACTCTCTCTTCTTTGTGGCAGCCCCTGAGATATTATCACAAAGAAAAGGGAGTCAAGCTATTCTCCAAAGCAGGACAAGATTCTGCTGCACGAATCCCAGGGACCAGTTAGGTCCCACAGAGTGGGCCTTCTCCGGGTCCCGTCAACTAAACAATGTCGTTTGGCTGGGCCTAGGGGAAGAGCCTTCTCTGTGGTGGCCCCGGCCCTCTGGAACCAACTCCCCCCGGAGATTAAAATTGCCCCAAACCTCCTTGCCTTTCGTAAGCTCCTTAAAACCCACCTCTGCCTTCAGGCATGGGGGAACTGAGATATTCTTTCCCCCTAGGCCTTTACAATTTATGCATGGTATGTTTGTATGTATGTTTGGTTTTACAATAAGGGTTTTTTAGTTGTTTTAGTATTGGATTGTTACATGCCGTTTTTTATCATTGTTGTTAGCCGCCCCGAGTCTACGGAGAGGGGTGGCATACAAATCCAATAAATAAATAAATGAGTGAGTGAGTGAGTGAGTGAGTGAGTGAGTGAGTGAGCGAGCGAGCGAGCAAACGAACGAACGAACGAACGAACGAATGAATGAATGAGTGGAAACTAATCAAGAAGCAACTTAGAACTAAGGATAAATTTCCTGACAGAACAATTAATCATTGGAATAACTTGCCTCCAGAAGTTGTGAATGCTCCAACACTGGAAGTTTTTAAGAAGAGGTTGGATAACCATTTGAAGTGGTATAGGGTTTCCTGCCTAAGCAGTGGGTTGGACAAGAAGACCTCCTAGGTCCCTTCCAACTCTATTATTCTGTATTCTGTATTCTCTCTTTCTCCAATAAGTATCCTACACATGGCTGCAAGCTGGACAAATGCTGACTCCCACGCTGACATTTTTCTATGCTGAAGTCAGGATACTATCTGTCTTTCAATTCTGCATCTATGTTAGCAAGGATTTTATATTAAACTAGAAATTTAACACTAAGCATGTACATGTCCAATTGCAGCGGATGCAGAATTTATGGACCTGCAGAGGAAAGCCAAAAGGAGGTGGAACTTCAGTTCCAAATATTCATGGGCAACTATGGGCTGAGCTCCATTGCTGAGCAGGGGAATGTTGCCCTTGCCCTTGGCCTTGAACTTGACCTTCCCTTGCTCTCTGCCACCCCTAAAGCATGTGGGAAGGCTCATCCCAGCTTGTCATCTGTAGGTCTGTGCTAGGTGAGCCACAAAGGCACCCCCTCCCCAACACCCAAGCCTGGGTAGGCCTTGGGCTTCTGGGGATGGACAGCCTGTCACCTTCTAGAGATCATGCAGTCGCTGTTAGCCTCATTTTCTGCCCTATACTGCTACAGCAGGGGGTCAAATCTCTATCTGCAGTTTAATGTTTCCAAATGTAAAATAATGCACTTGGGGAAAAGGAATCCTCAATCTGAGTATTGCATTGGCAGTTCTGTGTTAGTAAAAACTTCAGAAGAGAAGGATTTAGGGGTAGTGATTTCTGACAGTCTCAAAATGGGTGAGCAGTGTGGTCGGGCAGTAGGAAAAGCAAGTAGGATGCTTGGCTGCTTAGCTAGATGTATAACAAGCAGGAAGAGGGAGATTGTGATCCCCTTATATAGAGCGCTGGTGAGACCACATTTGGAATACTGTGTTCAGTTCTGGAGACCTCACCTACAAAAAGATATTGACAAAATTGAATGGGTCCAAAGACGGGCTACAAGAATGGTGGAAGGTCTTAAGCATAAAACGTATCAGGAAAGACTTCATGAACTCAATCTGTATAGTCTGGAGGACAGAAGGAAAAGGGGGGACATGATCGAAACAGTTAAATATGTTAAAGGGTTAAATAAGGTCCAGGAGGGAAGTGTTTTTAATAGGAAAGTGAACACAGGAACAAGGGGACACAATCTGAAGTTAATTGGGGGAAAGATCAAAAGCAACATGAGAAAATATTATTTCGCTGAAAGAGTAGCAGATCCTTGGAACAAACTTCCAGCAGACGTGGTAGATAAATCCACAGTAACTGAATTTAAACATGCCTGGGATAAACATATATCCATCCTAAGATAAAATACAGGAAATAGTATAAGGGCAGACTAGATGGACCATGAGGTCTTTTTCTGCCGTCAGACTTCTATATTTCTATGTTTCTATTTAGGCCCCCTGCTCCCCCCAACATGTGCCAGCTCATGCAGGCACCTCTGCAGGTCCAGTTAAGCACTGGGGCCAGGCTGCTCACCAGGCAACCTGGTGCCATAACCTGCGGGTCTGCTGCTGCTACCCCCACCCCCACCCCCAATCAAGGGCGAGACTTCCTCCTGATAAGTGGGCCAGTGGCCTCGCTTATTGGGCCAAAGGCCTCACCTGACAGCAGCTTTCTTTCTCCTGCATGAATGGGACTTGTGATCTCTTCAATCCCAGGGTCATGGTGGTGATGCTATCATTGTTGCCCACTGCAACAATAGCGCCAAAAAGGCTTCTAGAGTTGTTAACCTGATCCTACGTAGCTTCTGCTCTGGCAATCTCACACTATTTCCCAGAGCTTACAAAACTTTTGCCAAACCCATCCTCGAATACAGCTCATCTGTCTGGAACCCATACCACATCTCGGACATCAACAACCTTGAAAATGTCCAAAGATATTTCACCAGAAGAGTCCTTCACTCCTCCACTCGAAACAGAATACCCTACGAAAGCAGACTATCAATCCTAGGTCTTGAAAGCTTAGAACTACGTCGCCTAAAGCACGATCTAAGTATTGCCCACAAGATCATATGCTGCAACGTTCTACCTGTCAATGACTACTTCAGCTTCAATTGCAACAACACAAGAGCACGCAACAGATTCAAACTTAATATTAACCGCTCCAAACTTGACTGTAAAATATATGTCTTCAGCAACCAAGTTGTCGAAGCGTGGAACTCATTACCTGACTCAGTAGTGTCAACCCCTAACCCCCAACATTTTTCACTTAGACTATCCATGATTGACGTCTCCAAGTTCCTTAGAGGTCAGTAACTGGTGTGCATAAGTGCACCAGTGTGCCTTCCGTCCCCTGTCCAATTGTCTCTCCTTATCTCATTTATCTTTTCTTCCTTTCAAATATGTTCACCTATACTTTTATATCTTTTCTGCTATTCTTTTCTTTACTTATATTATCACGTATCTTTCTCTTCAATGTGTATTATGTATTGGACAAAACAAACAAACAAACAAATAAATAAATAAATCTTCTTCCTTCCCGGATCCACTGAAGCGGGGAGAGAGCACCATGCGCTTCCCCTCACCACTGGCTTGTTGGCCTGCAAACTGGGCCGACAATTGAATCTCAAGAGGGCAGGGACTGCGAGTCATTCCTTTTTATAGCGGGACTTGCCTGTGGCCGATCGTGCCATGCACAAGGCGCTGGGCATGCTGGGTGGTCGCATGCATTCTCACAAGACCACCGCCATGCCTACCTTCTGCCATGCCCACCAAGCCACCCCCACAGAACCAGTAGGGAAAAATTTTGAATTTCACCTCTGATCTTCCTCTGTATTCTCACAGTCTCTCTTGAAGTCTTACTTTCACTGGTGACAATTGGCTCTTTTATTAATCCTCAGGCTTGACTCTCATTGGTTGAGTTATTCTGACATCATAATTTCAGTTTGATCTCATAAAGGTCATTTAATGATTGGCAGCAGCTGTTTGAAGAGAACTTTATCTAAAATTCCAGATCAGAACGGCTATAAGGACATTCCCTATATTAATTTGCTCTCTTTGGAATGCTATATATATTTTTTACTTTTTCTCTTTAAAGCTGTCTGTCACATAGGCAGACAGAAATGTTCCTAGGTCCAGAGATGCCAAGATGGTAAAATTTCTGCCGCTGTCTACATCTAACACTACTCTTCTATTTAACCCTGCAACTTAACTTCAAAAGCCTGCGAAATCAGAGTTGTGGCAGATGAGATATTAAATAAAGAGAGATAACACATGGCAACTCCAAATGATCAACTAGCAAATGCTCTGTCCTACACATTGGGAAGAAGAATCTGAACTCCAAACACGAATTGAATAATCAAATTATCACAGATAACCCCTACTCGGTTAAAGACCTTGGTATACTAATAACAAAAGGTTTAAGTGCCAAAGCCCACTGCAACAATATAGGCAGGAAGGCTTCAAGAGTTGTAAACCTAATCCTACGTAGCTTCTGCTCTGGCAATCTCACACTACTTACCAGAGCATACAAAACTTTTGCCAGACCCATCCTCGAATACAGCTCATCTGTTTGGAACCCATATCGCATCTCAGACATTAACACCCTTGAAAATGTCCAAAGATACTTCACCGGAAGAGCCCTTCACTCCTCCACTCGAAATAGAATACCCTACGAGACTAGACTTCCAATCCTGGGCCTAGAAAGTTTAGAACTAAGACGCCTTAAACAAGATCTAAGTATTGCCCACAAGATCATATGCTGCAACGTCCTGCCTGTCAGCGACTACTTCAGCTTCAACCACAACAACACAAGAGCACACAACAGATTTAAACTTAATATTAACCGCTCCAAACTTGACTGTAAAAAATATGACTTCAGTAACGGAGTTGTCGAAGCATGGAACTCATTACCGGACTCCATATTGTCAAACCCCCAACAATTTAACCTTAGATTATCTATGGTTGACCTATCCAGATTCCTAAAAGGTCAGTAAGGGGCGAGTACAAGTGCACTAGAGTGCCTTCCATCCCTTGTCCTATTGCTCTCCTATATCTCCTATACCTTTCTTCTATTCCTATATCTCTTCTTCTATTCTTTCATTGATATGTTCTATTAGTATACCTTCTTTTCTATTATTTCTATGAGAATAGAATAGAATAGAATAGAATAGAATTTTATTGGCCAAGTGTGATTGGACACACAAGGAATTTGTCTTGGTGCATATGCTCTCAGCGTACATAAAATAAAATATACATTTGTCAAGAATCATGTGGTACGACACTTAATGATTGTCATAGCGGTCAAATAAGCAATGAAGAAGCAATATTAATAAAAATCTTAGGATATAAGCAACAAGTTACAGTCATACAGTCAACATGGGAGGAAATGGGTGATAGGAATCATGAGAAAAACTAGTAGAATAGAAGTGCAGATTTAGTAGAAAGTCTGACAGTGTTGAGGGAATTACAGTGGTACCTCGGTACTCGAACGCTTTGCTTCTCGTACATTTCGGATACCGAAGAAAATTTTCGGCAAAAATTTGCTTTGGTATCTGAACAAAAATTCGGATACCGAACAGCCACAGAAAATTTTCTTTATTATCCGAAATGAGGGGATGGGGTGAGAAGGAATGGGAGTCGGAATCTGACACGCCCATTCTGGCCGCCCACTAAACAGCCTCCCAGTCGTGCTCCAAGCTGTAGGGAGTGGGGGGGGGGGGGGCGGCTGCAATACTGTCAGTTTCGGGGGGGCTCCTTTCCTTTAAGCAGTTACACCAACTTTCTCTTTCCCGAGAGTAGCGACGGCAGCAGAGGCTTTCCTTAGAGCAGTAGCAGCGCCAGGAACGTCAGAGGCTTCCCTTTCTCATCTCACGTTCCCGGCGCTGCTGCTGCTCTAAGGAAAGCCTCTGCTGCCGTCGCTACTCTCGGGAAAGAGAAAGTTGGTGTAACTGCTTAAAGGGAAGACGAACCACTGAGGAAAGGACCGCCCCCCCCGAAACTGCCCCCACCCTAACTACAGCTTGGAGTGCTTAGACCTCATATCTTTATCCCATAGGAAATAAAGGAAATAGGGGCTGGAAACCAATTAAACCCATTTCCATTATTTCCTATGGGATAAATTAATTCGGTACTCGACCAAATCGGTTCTCGACCACACTTTTGGAACGGATTATGGTCGAATACCGAGGTACCACTGTATTTGTTTAGTAGAGTGATGGAAAAAAACTGTTCTTGTGTCTAGTTGTCTTGGTGTGCAGTGCTCTGTAGTGACGTTTTGAGAGTAGGAGTTGAAACAGTTTGTGTCCAGGATGTGAGGGGTCAGTAAATATTTTACCCGCCCTCTTTTTGACTCGTGCAGTATACAGGTCCTCAATGGAAGGCAGGTTGGCAGCAATTGCTTTTTCTGCAGTTCTGATTGTCCTCTGAAGTCTGTGTTGGTCCTGTTGGGTTGCAGCACCAAACCAGACAGTTATAGAGGTGCAGATGACAGACTCAATGAGTATCTCCTCTATAGCCTTCATCATGCATTTTACTATGTGTATATAGATATATACCCACTAAAACCCTCATTGTGTATTGGACAAAATAAATAAATAAAAAAAATAAAAGTAAAAGCTAAAGTGGACATTGAGTGATGTTCAGCATGGAAATTATCCTTTACAAATCATACATTTCCAACTCAGGTGGGACAGTTCTCCAGGATAAAAGTGGTCAGCCTCTCTTTAGCAAGAAGCATAAACATTGCTAGCAGAAAAGCCTTCTGTTTCCTTTTATCTCAACTATAGCTTCACCCAGTTGGTTCAGTCTAATTCTCATTTGTATTCCGTATGCTTTGCATGCTATAATAGAAGCATTAACTTGAAGTAGATAGAACTTTTGTTTCTGAAAGAAATTTGGGGAATGCACCTAAGCTTTCATGAGACTAATGGAGTGAGCAGTCAAATGACCCTGAGACACCTTAAGTGCATAACTGCAAGTTAAGGAAATTGTTTTCATCCAGAGTCATCCTGGAATTATTGCAGCGTTTAGTACAGAAGAGGGCAAAGCACAGTTATCATGAAGGACCATCGGCTTCCCTTGTTAACTAAAATTAATTGATAAACTTGACTGCAAAAAATATGACTTCAGTAACCGAGTTGTCGAAGCGTGGAACTCATTACCGGACTCCATAGTGTCATCCCCAAACCCCCAACACTTTACCCTTAGATTATCTACAGTTGACCTATCCAGATTCCTAAGAGGTCAGTAAGAGGCGAGTACAAGTGCACTAGAGTGCCTTCCGTCCCCTGTCCTATTGCTCTCCTATATCTCCTATACCTTTCTACTATTCCTATATATCTTCTTCTATTCTTTCTCTGACATGTTCTATTACTATATCTTCTTTTCTATTCTTTCTTAGATATATTTTACTATGAGTATCTCCTCTATAACCTTCATCATGTATTTTATTTTTGTACGTAATATATATAGATATATACCCACTAAAACCCTCATTGTGTATTGGAATAGATAGATAGATAGATAGATAGATAGATAGATAGATAGATAGATAGATAGATAGATAGATCATAATCTCAAGAGTGGAGAATCTTTACACACACACACACACACACACACACACACACACACACACACTTTAGAATGGTCCCATTACCAAACTTCTGGTATTTCAAGACAGCTCTGTTTTTAAATGACTAATCTGAATTGTGATATATATTTTTTTGTATTGTACTGAAGGGATGGACCCCCTCATGAAGGGCCCAATAAATATGATATGTTTCAACCGGGAAGTAGAAGTCCTCTTAGAGGACATGAATGCATTCTGGTTGTAGAATGGAAGCAATGAAAAATGACTGGCAAAAATGTGTCACTACTGTGATATCAGAGAGATTTAGACATATTCATCTCTCTCAGGAAATATATTTTATAGCAATTCATTTCTTATTTCATATAGTGTTTTCACATAGAACTATTTCTCTAGATCAGCGTTTCCCAACCGGTGTGTCAGGTGTGCCGCCAAGCTCCTAGGGAAGCTGCAGCTGGGCGGGGCGCTGCCGGTGTCTCCGAGCTCCCACTCGCAGCTGTCCCCCAGTTCCTGCTCGTTGCCGCGATTTCTGGCGCTCTCCTGCTGGGCCCCAAAGAAGGAAGGCGGGAAAAAGGAGAGCGAGTGGGAGCTCGGAGGCACCGGCAGCGCCCCGCCCAGCTGGAGTTTCCTGGCGTCGGCGGCAAGTGTCCTTTGGGCCCGGCGGGAGGGCACTGGCAGTGGGAGCGGGAGCGTGCCGGCTGCAGCGGCCCCAGGTGGTCGCGGGGAGATGGGGGCGGCGAGAGGGAGCATCAGCACCACCCCTCTACGAGCAGCAAGAGCCTCAGCGACGGGGCACGCCGTTTGCCTTTCGGCTCCGTCGCTGAGGCTTTTGCTGCTTGTGGAGGGGAAGGCGCCGATGCCCAAAGCCTCAGCGACGTTTGGCTGCCGGGGGGGTGGGGAGGAGAAAATCCTCCCCCCCCTCCAGGAGCAGCAAAAGCCTAAGTGACGGATCGCGCCGTTTGCCTTTCGGCTCCGTCGCTGAGGCTTTTGCTGCTCGTGGAGGGGGGGTTGGCGGTGCCGATGCCAAATGCTTTCCCTCCGCGGTGGGGGGTGGAGGGCAGCCGCAGTCAGCCCCAGGAGACAAAGAGGGAATGAGAGAAAGGAAAGAGACAGAAAGGGAGGGAGAGAAAGAACAAGTGAGAGATAGAAAGGATAGCGAGAAAGGGAATGAGAGCAAGGAAAAAGAGAGAAAGGGAGGGAGAGAAGGAATGAGGGAAAAAGGGAGGGAGAGAGAGAAATGAGAAACATGAGAGAGAAAAGGGGGAAAGACAGGAGAAGTACCCAGAAATGAGACAGTGGTATAAATTTCAGGAGGGATGATTGATGATTGACTGTACAGGTATTTATAAGGGGATGTTACATGGGATTGTATATATGAGGGGGTTATTTATGTATGTATGTATGTATGTATGTATGTATGTATGTATGTATTTATTTATTTATTTATTTGATTTGTGTCATTTTGGTTGGTGGTGAAAGACATTAGCAGAGCTTTTATGGTGTTTGAGAGAGAGCAGAAGCACAGAGAATACAGAGTGTGGACCTGGAGCCATGCTCAGACTTACGTACTTACTTACTTACTTACTTACTTACTTACTTACTTACTTACTTACTTGCTTACTTGCTTACTTGCTTACTTGCTTACTTGCTTACTTGCTTACTTATTTACTTACTTACTTACTTATTTATTCCAATACAAATTGAAAGTTAAGGACAATAAAAACGTGTAGTAGTAAATATCAGGGAAGGGATAAAAGAAGAGATATGAGAATAGAATACATCAATGAAGAGTAGTGGAAGGATATATGGATGGGAGAAAAGATATATAAAATATAGGAGAGACAATTGGACAGGGGACGGAAGGCACACTAGTGCACTTATGCTCGCCCCTTACTGACCTCTAAGGAATCTGGAGAAGTCAACCATGGAAAGTCTAAGGGGAAAATGTTTGGGGTTGACACCACGGAGTCTGGTAATGAGTTCCACGTTTCAACAACTCGATTGCTAAAGTCATATTTTTTACAGTCAAGTTTGGAGCAGTTGATATTAAGTTTGAACCTGTTGCGTGCTCTTGTGTTATTGCGGTTGAAGCTGAAGTAGTTGTTGACCGGCAGGATGTTGCAGCATATGATCTTGTTGGCAATACTTAGATCATGTTTAAGGCATCATAGTTCTAAGCTTTCTAGACCCAGGATTGTAAGTCTAGTTTCGTAGGGTATTCTGTTTCGAGTGGTGGAGTGAAGGGCTCTTCTGGTGAAGTATCGCTGGACCTTCTCTAGGGTGTTGATGTCCGAAATTCGGTGTGGGTTCCAGACAGATGAGCTGTATTCGAGGATGGGTCTGGCAAAAGTTTTGTAAGCTCTGGTGAGCAGTGTGAGATTGCCGAAGCAGAAGCTACGTAGGATCATGTTGACAATTTTTGAAGCCTTTTTGGCGATATTGTTGCAGTGGGCTTTGGTACTTAGGTCATTTGATATTAGTATTCCAAGGTCTTTTACTGCATGGAGGTTGTTTGTCAGATTTTGTTGATTTGGTTTGTATACGAGGTTCGGATTCTTTTTGCTGATATGGAGAACAGAGCATTTGCTAGATGATATTTGAAGTTGCCCAAGTGTTAGACCAATCTGAGATGAAGTCAAGGTCTTTTTGGAGAATAGTTGTATTGTCTGTGGTATTGAAAAGTTTTACATCATTGACAAAAAGAACACAGTTGCTTATGATATGATCACAGAGGTCGCTGATGTAGAGAATGAAAAGAATAGGTCCTAGTACGCTGCCTTGGGGAACACCACTTTTAACAGGGACGGGGGTGGAAATGGTGCTTCCAATTTTGACAACTTGTTGTCTGTTTGACAGGAATGCTGTAATCAAGCTGTGGAGGAATCCTGAGATGCCATAGGATTTTTGTTTTAGGAGCAGTTTGTCATGGACAACTGAATCAAAGGCTTTGCAGAAGTCAATATAAATTGCATAAATAGATTTTCCTTGATCTAGGTGGGTAGTCCATATGTTTTTGCAGTGACGTAATTGTAGGTTGCAGGATAATTTCCTTCTGAATCCAAATTGTTTGTTAGAGAGCAGATTACTGTATTAGCTTTTAAGTGAAGAGTAATTGATTGATTTATAATTGATTCCATGACTTTACATGAGACGCAGCATAGTGATATTGGTCTGTAGTTATCAATGAGAGAAGGTTAAGTTCCAGTTTCGATTCTCTGCACACTCAGAAGTGATTAGCTCCAATTGGCTGACATAGTTGTCATGCCTATTCATTGGCTGACCTTGTTACCACTGGCTCTCCCAGTTCATGAATATCTTAACACATTGATATATTAAAAAAAATACAGATAAAGTTTCGAATCAAATTATTGTGGCCCTCATATTGATTTTTTTTTACCCCACCCAGTGGACACTCTTGAAACAAAGGAATATACAGTGGTACCTCTAGATACGAGCTGCTCCACATGCGAGTATTCCAAGTTACGAGCTGCGATACGAGCGAAATTTCTGTTCGACACCCAAGCTCAAATTTGGGATACGAGCCAAGCTTCAGGATGCTACCGCTAGTTGGCACATTGCCTCTCTTACCCAGAATCCCCTTGCTTCCGGTTAGCGCACAGAACAAAGTCTCATCTCAGTCGTGTCAGTGTTTAGAGCGAGTGTATAAGTTAAGAACGTGTATATTTTTACAGTTTTATACCATTTAACTATGGAACTGTTGTTTTGTTTACGTTTATAATAATTTAAGAAAGTGTTGTTTACGTAGCCTACAGTACACAGCCGCACTCGTCTTTCGCCAAGGTAAGGTTACTGTACAGTGTTTTATACATTTTCTTATTGTATTTTGTACATTTCTCTTTTCATTATTTACTTTATTGTTTATTTATACCTGTTGCATGTACATTTATTAATTAAAAACATGTCTTTTTTCATAATTTAGGCTAACTTTGGGACTTTTTTGAGGGCTGGAACCAATTTGAATTATTTACATTAATTCATATGGGGAAAATTTGTTCAAGATACGAGTTGATCGACTTACGAGCTCGGGTCTGGAACGAATTAAACTCGTATGTCGAGGTACCACTGTAATGTTTAGCTCTGCTTCTTCCTCTATAGAATGACAGTGTTTATGCTTCCTGCCACTCCCAAAGCAAATGATAAGCTCACATTCAGTGAGGACCATCAGTTGGTTCCTCCCCTATTGGCCTGGCTCTTCAAATTGGTAGCGACATTGGGAGGAGGCTTCGCCCACCTGCCCAGGATGCTTCTGTATATGCATAGAAGTGTCACACACCTGCAAACTGGTAGCAAAGGGTTTTAGAACCCACTACTGGTGAGTACTTCATAATTTCAGTTACACTTGGTCAGACCAGAAAATATCCTGCTTGCAAATTATTGTGGATGATTTTTCTTAGCATTCTTATTGTACTTTGCTTAGCAGAGGAACAATTCAACAACAGAGAGAGATGTTTTATTATATTTCTAGCATGGCTAAAAGCTAAAATCCACATTTTTTTTAATGTAGTGTGCTTTGCAACAAGAGACAGTAATATGTACTTGAGATTCCACTGATCATGTATTCTGAGCCATGGTGATTCAATGGTTGGAATGCAGGACTGCAGGCTAACTCATTGCTCACTCCAGGAGTTCAATTCTGACCGTCTCAAGGTTGACTCAGCCTTCCATCCTTCTGAGGTGGGTAAAATGAGGACCCAGATTGTTGAGGGCAATATGATGACTCTGTAAACCCACTTAGAGAGGACTGTAAAGCACTATGTAGTAGTATAAGATATAAGTCTAATTGCTATTGCTATTCTGTCAAATCAGTCTGAATAAAATGTGAAGTGTTCATATCACTCTATAATGCCTTGATAAGATCACACATGGAATTCCAGTTTTGGTCACCACAATGTAAAAAAAAAAATGTTATTCTTAAATTCTGTTATTCAGAATGGTTGTTGGAATTGAGTATTGGGTATTAATGAAAAGAAAGACTAGGAGTAACATGATAACAGTGTCCCAATGTCTAAGTGGCTGTCCTAAAGAAGAGGGAATCAGTCTATTCTCAAAAGCACCTGAAGAAGCAATGGATGGAAACTAATCAAAGAGAGAAGCCATTTAGAACTAAAGAGAAATTTTCTGACAGTTGGAGCAATTAACCAGTGAACCGTCTTGCCTCCAGAAGTTGTGGGTGCTCCAACAGTGGAGGTTTTTAAGAAGAGATGGAATAACCTTTTTTAAAAAAATGATATATGGTTTCCTTCCTGAGCAGGGGATTAGTTTAATAGAATAGAATTTTTATTGGCCAAGTGTGATTGGACACACAAGGAATTTGTCTTGGTGCATATGCTCTCAGCGTACATGAAATAAAATATACATTTGTCAAGAATCATGTGGCACGACACTTAATGATTGTCATAGGGGTCAAATAAGCAGTGGAGAAGCAATATTAATAAAAATCTTAGGATATAAGCAACAAGTTACAGTCATACAGTCAACATGGGAGGAAATGGGTGATACGAATGATGAGAAAAACTAGTAGAAATAGAAGTGCAGATTTAGTAGAAAGTCTGACAGTGTTGAGGGAATTATTTGTTTAGTAGAGTGATGGCGTTCGGGAAAAAAACTGTTCTTGTGTCTAGTTGTCTTGGTGTGCAGTGCTCTGTAGCGACGTTTTGAGGGTAGGAGTTGAAACAGTTTGTGTCCAGGATGTGAGGGGTCAGTAAATATTTTCCCCGCCCTCTTTTTGACTCGTGCAGTATACAGGTCCTCAATGGAAGGGAGGTTGGAATTAGAAGAACCGTTACCTTATCAAGGCGCCCAGCCGGTGAGGACTGAGCCAGGACCTTCCGGAGGTGATGGTTATTAAAGTACAGACAGAGCATGTTCGAATGAACTAAACTTTTATTAGAAAAGTATAAAAAATAAAGTATCTCTGAAGAGACACAAGATGGCACATCTTATTGCTAAAGAAGATGAACACTAATGGAGGATCTCTAAGATTAGAGACCGCCTTCTTCTTCAAGAAGAAGGATGTGAGCAAACAGGTTACATCACAAAGGAGGAGCTATATTACTAGACAGAGTTAACTATCTAACTACTGGATGTTTCTCAATGTCTTTGGAGGCTGGCAATCTGCAGCGCGACACCCCTTCTTTGTCAGTCATCAGAGACATAAGGGACATCAGGACATCAAGGCATCAATTCACCTAAGGCACATTTTGTTGGTGAGGTATTCATGTTGATCAGCTGGCAATGGCTTATTCAGCAAGTCAGCGATCTGCTCAGTAGTAGGTACATACTGAATTTTCACGAATCCTTCTTTCACCTTCTGTCTGGTATTTTGATACCGGATGTGAATGTGCCGTGAGTGAGCTCCAACAAATTCAGCTTCAGCAATAAATGCAACTGAAATATTATCCTCCATAATAACAACTGGTATCCTCGGACTTTCCCAAATACTATCAATGAGAGGAAAAAGAGACATTAATGCATTACAGCAATCAGAAACACATGCATATTCAGACTCAGTTGAAGAGCAAGAAATAAACTTCTGCTGCCTAACTTTCCAAAAGAAAGGACAACCATTTAAAAACAGTATATAACCAGAAGTACTTTTTCGTGTTTCTGTGTCACTTGCCCAGTCATCATCTGCATAACAAATCACTTCAGGGTACTCAACATGATTTGGCTCGAGGTACAGCTTCTTGCCCTTTGTGAGCTTCATGTATTTGAGCAGCTTCTTTATGCAAGACCAGTGAAACGTGGTTGCTCTGCCAACGTATCTGGACAGTAGATTCACACTCAGTGAGATGTCAGGTCTTGTCCAACTGCTGATGTACAATAGCGATCCAATCACTGACCGTTACAGCGTTTTGTTCTCAAAATCAGGATACTCTTCTCGGGTTAACCTGTAAAAATCAGTCTGCATAGGAGAGCGACAAGTATGCGCATCAGACATATTACAATTTTGCAAAAGCTGGTCAACCTTACTTTCTTGTGAAAGAGAGAACCCCTTCTCAGTTTTCTCAAACTGAACACCTAGATAATCATTAATATGCCCTAGGCTTTTTAAGGTGAAATGTTGTTCAAGACCCTTAGCAAAAGTTTGACTAGTGCTTTCATTTAGACCTACATAAACAATATCATCAACATAAACAAGAACAATTTCATAAGTCTTACCTTGCCCTTTTGTGAACACAAAACAGAGATCGCTGTTTAATAACAATTCCTTGTTCTGGCTCCATGAGCTCAACCCTGGATACTGGTGATGAGTGTAACTCTGACCCTGAGCTCAAGCTGTTGCTACTCAATGCCAGGTCGGTAGTAAATAAAGCTCTCCTCATCCAGGATTTGATCCTGGATGAGGAGGCCGACCTGGCTTGTGTGACCGAAACCTGGCTGGGCCCGGAGGGAGGAGTTCCTCTCTCTGAAATCTGCCAAGCCGGGTTTCGGATATGGCATCAGCCTCGACCCCAGGGAAGGGGGGGAGGAGTGGCTATTATAGCCAGGGAGAGCATGTGCCTGCGTAGACTCACTGCTCCAGAGATTGCGGGTTGCGAGTCCCTTCTGGTGAAGTTGGACCTAGGGGTTCAGGTAGGCTTGTTACTCACGTACCTGCCTCCCAGCTGCGTGTCAACAGCCCTGCCTGTGCTGCTGGAGGAGGTGGCCGGGCTGGCGGTGAGGTTCCCTAGGCTTATGGTCTTGGGGGACCTCAACCTGCCGTCGCTCGGCGGATCCTCTGGGCTGGCACAGGAGTTCATGGCCACCATGTCAGCCATGGACCTGACTCAAGTAGTGCAGGGTCCGACTCATAAGGGAGGGCACGCACCTGACATGGTATTCCTCTCTGAGCAACTGAGTAATGGTCTGAGATTAAGGGGCTTAGAAGTATTGCCTTTGTCATGGTCAGACCATTTTCTACTGCGGCTTGACTTCCTGGCTCCAATCCTCCCTCGCAGGGAGGCGGAACCGATTAAGTTGTTCCGCCCCAGGCGCCTGATGGATCCAGAAGGCTTTCAGAAGGCGCTTGGGGATCTTCCAGATGCACTCGTCCACAATTCGGCAGAGTCTCTGGCTGAGGCCTGGAACAAGGCTGCAGCGGAGGCTCTTGACCGAATTGCACCGCTGCGACCTCTCCGCGGCACTAGACCCCGTAGAGCTCCATGGTTCAACAAGGAACTCCGGGAGTTGAAACGCCAGAAGAGACGTCTAGAGAAGCGATGGAGGAAGAGTAAGTCCGAATCCGATTGAACACTTGTAAGAGCTCATATTATGACTTACAAAGTGGCACTCAAGGCAGCAAGATGCGCGTATCATGCCACCTTGATTGCATCAGCGGAATCCCACCCGGCCGCTCTGTTTAGGGTAACCCGCTCCCTTCTTAACCAGGGGGGAGTTCGGGAGCCCTTGCAGAGTAGTGCCGAGGATTTTAACACGTTTTTCGCTGATAAAATTGCTCGGATTCGAGCGGACCTCGACTCCAATTGTAAAACAGAGTCAACTGACAACAAGTCAGTCGAGGTGACTGGGGCTAAACGTCTTTGTCCATCTATCTGGGAGAAGTTTGACTTGGTGACACCTAAGGAAGTGGACAAGGCCATTGGAGCTGTGTGTTCCGCCACCTGTCTACTGGATCCGTGTCCCTCTTGGTTGGTTTCGGCCAGTCGAGAGGTGACACGGAGCTGGGTCCGGGAGATTGTCAACGCCTCCTTGGGGAGTGGGTCATTTCCGGCTCCTTATAAGGAGGCACTTGTGCGCCCCCTCCTCAAGAAGCCTTCCCTGGACCCAGCCATACTCAATAACTACCGTCCAGTCTCCAACCTTCCCTTTATGGGGAAGGTTGTTGAGAAGGTGGTGGCACTTCAGCTCCAGCGGTCCTTGGAAGAAGCCGATTATCTAGGTCCTCAGCAGTCTGGATTCAGGGGCGGCTACAGCACGGAAACTGCTTTGGTCGCGTTGATGGATGATCTTTGGCGGGCCCAGGACAGGGGCTTGTCCTCTGTCCTGGTGCTTCTTGACCTCTCAGCGGCTTTCAATACCATCGACCATGGTATCCTTCTGCACCGACTAGAGGGATTGGGAGTGGGAGGCACTGTTCTTCAGTGGTTCTCCTCATACCTCTCTGGTCAGTCGCAGTCGGTGTTAGTAGGGGATCAGAGGTCGACCTCTAGGTCTCTCCCTTGTGGGGTGCCTCAGGGGTCGATCCTCTCCCCCCTGCTATTTAATATCTACATGAAACCGCTAGGTGAGATCATCCAAGGGCATGGGGTGAGGTATCATCAATACGCCGATGATACCCAGTTATACATCTCCACCCCATGTCCAGCCAACGAAGCAGTGGAAGTGATGGGCCGGTGCCTGGAGGATGTTAGGGCCTGGATGAGTGTCAACAAGCTCAAACTCAACCCAGACAAGACGGAGTGGCTGTGGATCTTACCTCCCAAGGACAACTCCATCTGTCCGTCCATTACCCTGGGGGGAGAATCACTGGCCCCCTCAGAGAAGGTTCGCAACTTGGGCATCCTCCTCGATCCACAGCTCACATTAGAGAAACATCTTTCAGCTGTGGCGAGGGGGACGTTTGCCCAGGTTCGCCTTGTGCACCAGTTGCGACCCTACTTGGACCGGGAGTCACTGCTCACGGTCACTCATGCCCTCATCACCTCGAGGCTTGACTACTGTAACGCTCTCTACATGGGGCTACCTTTGAAAAATGTTCGGAAACTTCAGATCATGCAGAATGCAGCTGCGAGAGCAATCATGGGCTTTCCCAAATATGCCCATGTTACACCAACACTCCGCAATCTGCATTGGTTGCCGATCAGTTTCCGGTCACAATTCAAAGTGTTGGTTATGACCTATAAAGCCCTTCATGGCACCGGACCAGGTTACCTCAGGGACCGCCTTCTGCTGCACGAATCACAGCGACCAGTTAGGTCCCACATAGTGGATCTTCTCCGGGTCCCGTCAACTAAGCAATGTCGCCTGGCGGGACCCAGGGGAAGAGCCTTCTCTGTGGCGGCCCCGGCCCTCTGGAACCAACTCCCCCCAGAGATTAGAACTGCCCCCACCCTCCTTGCCTTTCGTAAACAACTTAAAACCCACCTCTGCCGCCAGGCATGGGGGAATTGAGATCCTCTTTCCCCCTAGGCCTTTACAATTCTATGCATGGTATGTATGTATGTATGTATGTTTGGTTTTTTATATTAATTGATTTTTAATCATCAATACCAAATTACTATTGTACACTGTTTTATTGTCGCTTTTAGCCGCCCCGAGTCTCTGGAGAGGGGCGGCATACAAATCCAATAAATAAATAAATAATAAATAAATAATAAACACGCATTCATCAGATTCGGACTTAATAAAGCCCATTGAATTTAGCTTTTGGGATAATAACTTGTACCACATAAGGGCACTTTGCTTGAGGCCGTATAAACACTTGCTCAGAGACCTGACCTCACCTTCTCGGTCCTGGAAACCGGGAGCACCCTTGACGTAGATCTCTTCATTTAGATCAGCGTTCAAATAGGCAGTCTTTACATCGAACTAAAAAACCTCTAAGCCCAAAGCAACAGCAGTGATTAGGGCAATCTTGACACTTTCATTTCTGACTGTGGGTGAATATGTATCAGTGTAGTCATTTGGATAAACTTGAGAGAATCCTTGAGCTACGAGTCTAGCTTTGTACAGCTTTCCTTCATTAGGTTTTTGTTTGACTTTATACACCCAGCGTGTGCCAATGACTTTCTTCTTGTTAGGAGGCTCCACCTTTTGGAACACCTTAAGTTTCTTTAAACAGTCCAGTTCGCGTTCCATAGCCTCGTGCCATTTTTCTTGTTCAGAGTCAGGCAAAAGTTTGATCTGGTGAAAATGATCAGGTGGAAGTGTAAGATTATTACACATGAAAAGATAAGGAGATTTAGATACTTGCTGTGTAAATCTCTTTGGAGGAGTTCCTTTGGTGGTTCTCTTAGAACGTCTTGGAACGCTGGTCCATCCTTCATCATCATCTCCGCCTTCAAGTTCATCGTCAGGGATTTCCTCTGCGACTGTCAAAGGCTGTCCATCATCTGGGACATCAGGAATTTCTGGCACAGCTCCCTGGGCATCAGGTATCACCATACCTTCCTTAGGAAAATAAACTGAAGTATCATTACTATGTATACTGGACCAATTTGTGTCTTCCTCAAATTTGGCTGAATTAGAAATATAAACTCTGGGATGAGAGTCAGCAAATTTGTGGTACTTGGAGACTTCATCAAAGCCGATGAATCTCATTCTTTCTGACACAGGACCTCCTTTCCTTCTTTGTTCAAGTGGAATGTTAACAGTGGCATAACAGCCAAAAATATAGATGTTTTGGACATCAGGCTTCTTGCCATGAAGCAAGTAATAAGGAGTGTCTTGTATGACGCTACTCCATGTTCTGTTAACAATGTAATTAGCATACCTTACTGCTTCGCCCCAGTATGAAAAGTCCAAGTTCGCATCCTCAATGAGACAACGAAACATCGTCTGCAAAATCCCGTTCCTGCGTTCACAAACACCATTGTGAGCCGGAGTCCCGGGTGATGAGGTCTGCTGGCGGATTCCATTCCTGGCCATCCATCCTTGGAACTCTTGAGACATAAATTCGCCTCCACGATCACTTTGAATCCGCTTGATCCAGACGTCATGTTGGGTGAGTATCTCTGCAGCAAAGTCTTTAAAGACCTCAAACGCCTCTGATTTTTGTTTTAAAAGAAAAACATAGCCAAATCGTGAGTAACTGTCAACTACAGTTAAGAAATACTTACGTTTACCAACAGTAGGCCAAAATGGACCGACGACGTCGGTGTGGACCAATTCAAAAATGCGTGAACACAATCGGACAGTAACCTTTGGTATGGGAGAATGTTTGGACTTGGCTGAGTTACAAATTTTGCAATCTAAGTAAACTTTGCAAGCCCCATCAATTTTGAAACCATCAACATATTCAGACATCTTTGCTAAGACGGGGTAAGAAGCATGCCCCAAGCGACGATGCCATCTGTGAATACACCTGGAATGAAAAGATTTGTTTGTTAACATATGTTTAACATTTTCAACAGTATTAGGAACCTCAGGAGTTTCATTGGCTTTAGAAGCCTTTGAACTAGCAGTGGCACCAGGGTTTCTCTCTGGACCTGTGCTATCGCTCTTTGGAACGCTTATACTTACACCACCTTTGCTCGGAGGTTTAGGTTTTAAATAAAAAAAACACCTCTGATTGGAATGGCAGTAGCAAGAAGTTTGCCATCCTTGATGATGTTAGTGTCATTGAGTTCAAAGTTTATTACAACTTTTAATTATTCTCTCAGGCAATATCCACTAAGAATGTTGTTCTTGGCAGTTGGAACGTAGAAAACATTTGAGACAAGGGAGTCCAGTTCTTTGACGTAGACTTTTCCTTTTCCTTCCACCTTGGAACGTTGATCCCCAACTCCAAATAATTCCTTGACATCTGTCTGGTGTAGCTCAGTGAAGGATTCCTTCCGGTATGCGATATGTACCGCTGCTCCGCTGTCTAGGGTCCATAACTCACGTATGTCGTAGAGTGGACTCTTCTCAGGAACGGTGCTGAGGAGGATGGTACCAACATAAGTAGGTTTCTCATCTTTTGAGTCTTTGGGAGTTGACTTTGCAGCTCCAGAACTCTTTCCTCGGGATCCTTTCTTCTGTGCACCCTTTGGCTGAGTTGGATAAGGTAGATGGTCAGTTTCGCCAGATTTTACACTTTGCACATCAGTAGACTTGCGCGTGTCATCCTTCTTAGGTTGTTTCTGGCGTGAGTACTTTGGTGTACTTGTTTTCTGCTGACCGCTCTTTGCCAAGTTAGGTTTAAATGCTGCTGACATAGGTCTAAGGCCAGTGTGCAGCAATTCTGCTTCTTCAGTTAGCATGTTACAGAGTCTCTGTGTGGTCTTTTGTGCCAATGGGAATATACTGAACTTGTAGATAACTTCCTTCCACTCAGGACCAAGGGAAGTTATGATAGCCGCATTGACTTGGTTGTTATCATAGCGGTATCCTCTCTCCTCTAAATCTCTGTGCATGGTTAGCATCTTGGATAAGTGTGGAGCAAGTTCACCCCCAGTTGGAAGTTTAGTGTTAGTAAACTTGGATATCAGTATGTAGTTCCCTTCATCTGATACTGGCCTAAACATGCCGTCTATTGACTCTAATACCTCAGCAGAAGTAATGTCATGTGTGTCATACCTTATTGACAATTGTGAGTCCATGCTCATAAGAATGAGTAGCTTGGCTTTTATGTCAGCTTCTCTTTCTTCTTCAGTCCAGCGCCTTACTGTGGGATTATGAGCAATCCCATCTATGTCATGAGCCAGTAGGTGCAGATTAATCCTGTGAAGCCACTTCCTGTAGTTGTGCCCATTAGGCATCAACACGAAATCACCTTTCAACGCAGAAGATGTAATGGTTTGTCTTGTTGATGCAGTTGCCTGAACTGCTCTAACCCCTGCTGACAAACCTGGTGGTTGACCCATCTGGGGAAGTTGTGCTTGCATCTGTGGAGTAAGGACTGGAGGCCTCTGTGGTGACGCAGAAGTGCCTGGAATCTGAGGGATTGGTTGCTTTTGCATCTGTGCGGCGAGAGAAGCTCTAGAAACATTAGGCCTCATATGCATTGGTTTCAGGAACAGTTTGTGCCTTTCGGGCATTCCATCCACTAGTGGCCGCTGTTGCGTAAGTTACTGCAGTGGGGGAAGTTGCCCCCCCGCGGCTTCTAACTGCAAAAGGCAAATGTTCGGGGGTTTTTTCTGTGGGCTGGCTAGCCCTCCCTTCTCCCTCCTGAAGGGCCTCTATGTTAGATAAAACGCTAGGATAGAAGTGAGTGATGATTGAAGCTTGTTCCTTTTGCGCATGCCTATCTTCGGGTGGATAGGACGAGTACATTCCTGCACTATCTACTCTCTGAGACTGGGCATCTTCCAAGGACACAGACTCCATCTTGTCTGTAATCAATTTAAGTTGGAGTTTCTTAAAAGATCTTAATTCAGTTCTGGCATCATTTGCCTTTTTTAGATAACTGAAATAAATTTCTTCCTGCTCACTATTTTTCATAGTAGGTAAATTATCAAAGTGAAGACAGAATGACTCTAACGCATGAATATCTTTCTCATCTTTTTCAATGATTTCCTCAATTTTCTCCAGAGTTAGGGATGTCCCCTTTATTCTAGCAGAAGTGAGAGAGCTCAAATAATCAAGATGCTTTGTTTTGGCACTCGCCTTTACATGCAAAGCTGATGATTGAAAACCTTGAGTTTCAAAGAGTGTTAAAGTTTCGTCCTCAACTTCTTCATCACTAGGCTGATTTGAAATACTGCCGGAGGGGCCCCCCTGGGCAGATTTACATTCTTCCTCCCGAATCCCAACAGGGTCATCGATTAGAAAAGGGTGACTTACGGTTTGGTCGCCAGTTTCAGAGGGTTCCAACTCAGGTTGCAACGACATGATTAGATTCCTTTTATCCTCCGTTACACGGATTATCTCTTTTAGCTCGGCAAGCTGCTGGCTAGAGATGGAATCTATGTAGGATTGCGTAAGCGGGTTCCTCTTCCTTTTAGCTGGCATTTGGAGGACAGCTAGTGAGCTTACGAAGTGTAAGCGGGGTCTGTTTCTTCAATAATAACCGTCGCTCTGCTTACCATGTTGGAATTAGAAGAAACGTTACCTTATCAAGGTGCCCAGCCGGTGAGGACTGAGCCAGGACCTTCCGGAGGTGATGGTTATTAAAGTACAGACAGAGCATGTTCGAATGAACTAAACTTTTATTAGAAAAGTATAAAAAATAAAGTATCTCTGAAGAGACACAAGATGGCACATATTGCTAAAGAAGATGAACCTTAATGGAGGATCTCTAAGATTAGAGACCGCCTTCTTCTTCAAGAAGAAGGATGTGAGCAAACAGGTTACATCACAAAGGGGGAGCTACATTACTAGACAGAGTTAATTATTTAACTACTGGATGTTTCTCAATGTCTTTGGAGGCTGGCAATCTGCAGCGCGACAGGCAGCAATTGCTTTTTCTGCAGTTCTGATTGTCCACTGAAGTCTGTGTCGGTCCTGTTGGGTTGCAGCACCAAACCAGACAGTTATAGAGGTGCAGATCTTCAAGCAGCAACGGGCCACCATTCCCAGCGCCACTGGAAAGGGCTGGGAGCACACGTGCATGGCAAAGGATTCAGCTTTTGTGCATGCGCAGAAGCCAAATCTCATGCGAGGCTAAATGATTTATGGCTATTTTGCTCCTGTGAATGCTTCATGCTTCTCTGCGAGGCCAAGAAGATAGGATGCGGCATGGGGAGGAGGCCGGGTGGCCCCGAGCTCCTGCTCTGTTCTCTCCCATGCTGCAGGCATCTCTTGGCACAGCGATGGTGCCCCTTGTGAGTTGTGGCCGTAAGGAGCACAGTGCTGCTGGTCCCAAAGGCCATGACTGTTTGGGGCACCATTGCCACTCTAAGAGATGGCTGGGAGAGAACAGAGCAGGCCACTATTGATGCTGGCCCCAGCTGCTGCTCTAGGCACTGCAGCGAGATTTTGATGCTGCGTTTGCACAGCTGCCAAAATCTCACGCGGACGTCCTTCTGGCAGCGAGATTTAGGCAAAAATTGCCAATTTTTTTGTTTCTGTGCGGGCACCGGTAATTTTTACCAGAATTGCGTTGGTTGCACGTACACAGCACATGCACGCCCGGCGGTAATGGAGTTATGCTACATGCTCCAATTCCGTTACTGGAACGGCATTCTGTTATTCTATTAATTACCCATCCCATTTTGAGTTATTCATTTGTCTACTCACAAAGTTTGAGGAGACCTCTCCATTTTGACAAATAACAACACAAACAGATGTCATTAACAATATTATGTTGACTTGTAACTGACTCAAAAGTATTCATGTTTTTGATATTTTTTGGAAATGTATTTCATCTGCCTTGTTTGATAGAATCCGTGCTAAAATGTAGATAGAATACAGATTTTTTGAAAAATGCAATTATCTAGCTGAAAGCCCATGAAAGCAAGTGTTAATTAGGCTTACAGAAACTAAGCTACAAGGATTTTTTTCCCCCTGATCCTTCTCTTTCTTTCAAAACATGTCATCATAAAGTAAGCAAATATATATATATATCCTCATTCTGAAAGCAGGATTTATAATCACCAAAAAGGATTGTGGGGTGCTGGAAGAGAAGGAATATTGAGTTAGACAACAGTTCCTTGGTGTGTTAATGAAAGAATACAAATGGAATCCCTTTCAGTTAAGCTTTAATAAAATATTCAATGTGTGCAGCAAGATCAAAAGTGAATAGGTTCAGTACTTGTCTTCAACCGAGGAACGGTTGGGAAGAAAGTTGCAGAGATGGCTAAATTAACTTCTTTGATTAGAGGAAAGACAATTTGTACATTTATGGCTGGCTGGAAATATATTATAGACTTTTTGCATGAAATAGAAGGACTTCCGGGGCGGGGCTTGGTCGATGCGGAGCTGGTGAGTGAACCGCTGCTCTCCCAGCACGACTTTTATTGCCTTTAAATATAAGATCAGACACCCAACTTGGAGGGAAGGGTGTCGTAAGAGGTGGTTATGCTGTGCCCGATGTGAGAGTCGCTAGCTCACACCGGCACAAGCTTTTTTGAACCGCCAGGACCGGGCAAAAAAGAAGCCAGCGTTTGCTGGCCCTAAGACATGGCCGCCCCGTAAACATCGAGGAGGAAGTGAAAAGAGATCGGTGAGCCTCAGCAATTGCCCCAAAATAACAAAATTAATTCGGAAACTTCTGGTGTAATCGAACAATCGTGGGAAAGATAGTAAAAGGATAGAAGAGCTCAAAGTTGAAACAAGCGGCGATTAAAAGGGTTGAGCGACAGGAGAAGTAAGAGACAGCGTGCGGTGACAGGAGATCCGGGTGTGTGACAGGAGAGCTGGGCTGGAGGGACGGAGACGGAGCGGGGCGGAGACGGATATAATCGGATGATACGATCTTAAAGTTTGAAGACAAATTTTTTTTTCTACAAATACTTGGATCACTAGATGGAATAGGAGTAGCGAAAGCGGCGATTTAAAAAAAAAAAATCTTCCGGCGTGAGCTTTCACTACGGACGTTACACCAACGTGATCAAACCCCCCCCACTTCCGAAAACATAGAGCTACGAAAATAGAAAGCAGAAACAGCGAGAAAACGTCCTGGAGATCTACACCCCTCCATTTGCTTAGCCGATTCTGTTGATTTATTTGATCTATCTGGTTTGCGTTTGCCTTTGGACCTTTTAAGGACTTAAAATCTCACAAATACAGAAGGTATAACTTTTAAGGAGACAGGAACCTGACTTAACAGATATCAACTTGACTGGACTGGTTTTCAATACTACTATAGCAGACCTCATAGGAAATTAGACTTACCCATTTTTGGAACAATCTGGACTAAACCTGGACTAAAATAAATATCAGAATTAAGGAACATCTATTGGTTAATATATAAGATTAAAGGAACAAAAGACAGACACTGGACTGGAAAACAATTAGATGAAATCAAAGTAATTGCTGTTATTAATTAATAACATCTCTGATCAACTGTAATTAAATGTAAACTGTAATCAAATGCAATTAACTAACAATTAATTAAGTGATTAATGGATGTAAGAACTTGCTAATTCATTAATATTTAAATCTCTACCTCTACCCCTACTCAACTCTTGGAAATTGTTTATCTAGAATACCTATAAGAATTGATTTAACTATTATTCAACTATTGATTTCCTAACTAATAATTAATTAATTGTACACTATATATTGTGCATTGTATATTGAATATTGATTAAGTATTAAGTATTAAGTATTGATTAAGTACTAAGTATTAAATGTTACAGCATTAAGTATTAGATATTAAGATATTAGATATTAAGGAGTAAATAAATAAGTTAGAATATCAAATACAAATTAGAAAAGGATAAGCTAAGATAGTTTAAATATAGTTTAAGTATTGAAACGCTGACAATAATTGAAAGCATTAACCTTACCTCTTCTCTCTTTTGAAAAATAAGTTGTATAAATTGATTGGATCGACTGTTACATATTGAACTAACCCTTAAAGAGTAACTTGATTGATTGATTAGATATTGAATAGATTGATTAGATATTGAATTTAGCATTAGAAAATAGAAACTTATCACAAATGGCAACTCAACAAACACTAACTAAGTCGTTGAGAAGGGGTAATCTAACCTTACTATCACCAACTGTGCAGAAATCCTCATCAACCTCCGATATTGTTACAGGAGAGACTAAAGAACAGACACCCTCGCTTCAAAGTTTACAAAACTCCCTAGACAGAATTCAAGAATTTATGATAAAACAACAGGAGTCCTCTAACCAAACTCAAGAAACTATAATTAAAAATCATCAGGAGACACAAAAAAAATTCGAGGAAGTAAATGAAAATTTTGCCAAATTTAATAATATAATAGAAAGTGTTAAAGAAGCAGTAGATCAACAGGAAATTAAAATACAGCAAGTGGAAGAGACAACCGAGGCGAATAAGTTAAGATTAACTAAAAACGAAGAAGACCTCAGGAGGGTAAACAAAGACTTAGAAGGGGCCATTGCCCAATTAGAATTCGAAAAAGCCTCATTTTATCTTAGGCTACAAAATATACCAGAAGAAAAAGGGGAGAACTTGTTTGCGACAGTAGTGGAACTCTTCGCTGAAGAACTTAAAATAAATGAAGACGAACTAATTAACCACGTAGACGAGGTATACCGAGTGCAAACTAATTACGCACGTCGCCATCAACTCCCCAGAGAGATTCATCTTAGATTCACCAAAAAAAACCTGAGGGATGAAATATATAGGAGTACCAGAGGGGTCTTAACGTACAAAGGAAAAAACATCATTGTATTGAAACAAATACCCAAAAGAATTAGGGAACGAAGGAGGGATTACCATTACTTTACAAACAAATTAATAAAAAACGAGATACAATTTAGATGGTTAGTGCCAGAGGGGGTAATGGTAACGTGGAAGGGGAAGAAAATAAATATAGAAACACTAGAACAAGCAGACAAATTCATTCGAGAACATCTGAAGAAAGAAGGGGAAAGTAGCACGGAATTGGAGACAACAAGCCAGGAGGAGGGAGAGATAGAGGAAGAGAGAACAGACAAGATAAGCAAGGGGAAAGGGGAGAAAACAGAAAACTACAGAGAGCTCAGAAGCAGCAAAAGGGCAAGATAGTTGACGAAGAATGAACAAAGAAATTAAATTATTTTCGGTGAATATAAATGGGATGAACTCTCCTCAAAAAAGAGGACAAACATTTACAAAACTAACAAAACAAAATCTAGATGTAATATGCCTTCAGGAAGTCCATGTAAGGAAAAAGGATAAGAAAGTATTGGAATACCCGAAACTAGGGAAACTATTTACATCACTTGCAAATGAAAAAAAAAGAGGAATTGCACTATATATTAAAAGTTGGTTAAATCCAAAAGTAATTGACAGTGATGAAGAGGGTAGAATACTAATAATAGAAATCGAAATTAATAAAAAAAAAACAAATTTAATTGTGATTTATGCTCCCAATAAAGACCAAAATCTATTTTATAAGAAGTTGTACCAAAAAATAATAAAAATTGAAAAAGGAAACATCTGTGTGATTGGGGACTTTAATATAATAATAGATTACGACAAAGATTATAAAGGTAAAGAAAAGAGTAAAAAGAAAAAAACCATACCAGAAAAACTCAAAGATATTATAGAGGAATTTAAATTAAAGGATATATGGAGGGAAAGACACAGGGATGAATGTAAATATACTTATTATTCACACCCACATGAGTCATGGTCCAGACTGGACATGATATGGACAAACATAGAATTACAACAAGAAATAATATCAGTAGAAATAGAACCTAACTTTTGGGCAGACCACAATCCAATAAGTATTATAATTAGAGGAAACCAAGCTAAAAAAAATAGATGGACAATGAATACAAAAACTATACAAGAAAAAAAATACAAAGAATTTTCAAAAAAAGAATTAGATATCTTTCTAGAAAAAAACTGGAATGAAGACACAACCACACAAAATATATGGGACACAACCAAAGCGTATATAAGGGGGATAACCATTGCATACACTAGTAAAAAAAATAAGGATAAAAACAGGGAGATGAGAGAAAATCAAAAAGAATTAGAACAAATAGAAGCTGAATGGATAAAAGATCCAAAAAAAATCGAACTAAAAGAAAAAAGAGATGTAATTAAACACAAGATCAACTTGATAGCACAGGAAGAAATAGCCCAAAAAATTAAAAGTGTAAAACAAAACTACTTCGAACATGCGAACAAACCAGGAAGGTGGCTCGCCTATAAAATTAAAAAACAGAAAGAGAAGAAATATATCCAACAATTGGAAGATGAAAAGGGGAAAAAACAAATTGATATAGAAGAAAAAAAAAAGATAATACAAAACTATTTTGAACAGCTATATAGGAAAGATGATATAAAAGAGGAAGAAATAGATCAATATTTGAACGAGATTGAACTACCCCAAATATCGGAGACTAACATTGATACAATGGATAAAACCATAACTATGACAGAATTAGAGCTAGCAATTAAAAAACAAAACAATAACAAAACCCCAGGAGTAGATGGAATACCAGCCGAATACTACAAAGAAATATACGAACCAGTCAAAAAATTATTACTACAGATGTTGAATGAGGTGTTAGATAAAGGAGCAATGCCTGAATCTTGGAAGGAAGGATTAATAACACTAATACCAAAAGATTTGGAACAAAGATATTTAATAAAACAATACAGACCAATTGCATTACTAAACTCAGATTACAAAATCTTTACAACAATATTAGCAGAAAGGTTTAAAGGGATAATTAACGAAATCATACATCCGGACCAGAACGGCTTTTTACCAAACAGAAATATAAAAAATAATTTGAGAAACATTATAAATATTTTAGAATACTATGAGGTAAATCCAGGAAAGAACCTGGCATTAATATTTTTAGATGCGGAAAAAGCATTCGATAATTTGAATTGGAACTTCTTTATTAAACAACTGACCAAAATGAAATTTAAAGAAAAATTTATAAAAGCAATCAAGACAATATATTCCACACAATCGGCAAAAGTTATAATAAACGACCAATTAACGCAAAATATAAAAATAGAAAAGGGAGTACGGCAAGGATGCCCCCTTTCCCCATTAATATTTGTTTTGGCCATAGAAATCTTATTAAATCAGATAAGGTTAAATAAAAATGTTAAAGGATTAAATTTGAAAGGACAAGAATACAAAATTCAGGCATTTGCCGATGATCTAGTGTTCAATATAGAAGATCCAATTGAATCAGGGGAAGTTTTGTTAAAAGAGATTACTGAATTCGGAAAAGTAGCAGGACTTAAAATTAATAAACAAAAAACCAAAATACTGACAAAAAATTTAACAAATACAGAGAAGAAAATATTAGAAGACAGATTAGGCCTACAAATAGTAAAAACAGTCAAGTATTTGGGAATAAAATTAACAGCAAAAGCGACCACAATAAAGGAAGATAATTACACGGTTTTAATAAAGGAAATAAAAAAGAAATTAGAAAAATGGAACAAATTGCCTATTTCGCTCATAGGTAGAATCTCAACAATAAAAATGTCCATCTTACCCAAGATTCTATATTTATTTAGGACGATTCCAATTATATTAAGAAAAGACTTTTTTCAAAAACTAAATAGAATGATTACAAAATTCGTCTGGGCCGGAAAAAAACCTAGAATTAGAATACAATATCTGCAAGATAATATCAAACAAGGAGGATTGGCACTACCAGATTTCGAACTATACTATAATGCAGCAATTATGGATTGGTTGAAAGATTGGTTTAAATTGGAAAATAAAAGACTTCTAATACTAGAAGGACACGATATGAGAATTGGGTGGCATGCTATCCTGTGGGAAAATAAAGAACAAACACATAGTTATTTCAAACAACATATAATAAGAAACTCGTTATATACAACTTGGAAAAAAATAAAAAAAATGTACTATCACCAAATTCCCAAATGGTACTCGAGCTTAGAGGCGACGGTATATCCAAACTCAAGAGAACTAAATAAAATGTTAAATTATTATCAAACATTAGAAAAAAATGGGGAATTAAAAACTAGGGAACAATTAGAAGAAATTGGAATTAAAATCGACTGGTGGGCGTATAACGTAATCAAATCAAAATATCAAGAAGGGAAAAAGAAGGAAATACAAATAAAAGAGATAGAATTAGATAAGATAATTTTAGGCCAAGAAAAAAAAATGATTTCCAAAATATATAAATATATGCTACACTATAAAATGGAGGAACATATCGTTAAAAATAGTATACATAGTTGGGGCAAAAATTTTGGTTATAGCATAAATTTAGATAAGTGGGAGTCAATTTGGACCAAAAATTATAAATTAACAAAATCTACAGCTTATAAGGAAAACATATACAAAATGTATTATAGGTGGCACCTTCCACCGGCAACACTAGCCAAAATGTATAAAGGAACAAGCCCAAAATGTTGGAGGTGTAAAAAAATGGGGACATACTACCACATTTGGTGGACCTGCTCAAAAATGAAAAAATTCTGGAACAAAATGCAGAATTGGATAGAAGAGATTTTACAAATGAAGATAAATAAAAAACCTGAAGCCTTTCTCCTGGGAATTATAGATCAAAAAATTGAAAAAAACAAACACTACTTATTAATTCATATATTGACAGCAATTAGAATAATGATAGCTCAAAATTGGAAGCAACCCGAACCACCTGAAGACGATTTGATAATTAAAAAAATATTAGACTGTGCTGAATTTGACGCACTAACAATTAAATTAAAAAATAAAGAGGATTCCGAACACGATAAAACCTGGATACATTTTTATAACTGGTTTAAGAAAAGAAATAAAATTCAAAAGAAAAAATCAAATTAACAATACTTTATATCCTTTTCATTACATAGAAAAAAAAATACAAAGACACATATACAAAAAACCTTTTTATAAAAAAAGATCTGTATGACATTAAAGAAATTGAATATGAATAAAAGAAGGCGGATAAGAAAGAATTAAATGATTTAAAGAACAGTGATAACCTACAAGAGAAAATGGTATACGCTGAGGACACAACATGCTTCACCAGAAAATAATTTAAAATCAAAAATCATTCAAAACTTACCTCCTGAAGGGAATACAAGTACAAATATTATAAAATATGCTAAGTGAATAGTTATTGTTATTAATGTACTTAAATAAGCAATTAGATCTTTTTTTTAAGAATATTTTTGTTTGTTTGTTTGTCACGTTTGTTTTGTTCGTTTATTTGTTACGCGTTGATTTAGCCTTGTATTAATCTAAAACATAGATTGTATGTAAATGTGTATATATTTGTAATAAAAATTTAAAAAAAAAAAAAAAAGAAATAGAAAAATATGCACTTTTGTGATTTATTATTATTTATTTATTTATTACTTAGATTTGTATGCCGCCCCTCTCCGAAGACTCGGGGCGGCTCACAACATGTAGAAACAAATCATAAGTAAACAGACATATTTAAAAATATTTAAATATTTTAAAAAAACCCATATGCTAAGAGACGCACACACAGACATACCATGCATAAATTAAACATGCCCAGGGGGAGATGTTTCAGTTCCCCCATGCCTGGCGGCAAAGGTGGGTTTTAAGGAGTTTACGGAAGGCAGGAAGAGTAGGGGCAGTCCTAATCTCCGGGGGGAGTTGGTTCCAGAGGGCCGGTGCCGCCACAGAGAAGGCTCTTCCCCTGGGGCCCGCCAACCGACATTGTTTAGTTGACGGGACCCGGAGAAGGCCCATTCTGTGGGACCTAATCGGTCGCTGGGATTCGTGCGGCAGGAGGCGGTCTCGGAGATATTCTGGTCCAATGCCATGAAGTGCTTTAAAGGTCATAACCAACACTTTGAATTGTGATCGGAAACTGATCGGCAGCCAATGCAGACTGCGGAGTGATGGTGAAACATGGGCATACCTAGGTAAGCCCATGACTGCTCTCGCAGCTGCATTTTGCACGATCTGAAGTTTCCGAACACTTTTCAAAGGTAGCCCCATGTAGAGAGCGTTACAGTAGTCGAACCTCGAGGTGATGAGGGATGGATGGAAGCTGACCAAAGAGAGATTCAACCTGGAAATAAAGAGGAACTTTCTGATGGTGAGAGCGATCAACCAACGGAACTGCTTGACTTGGAAGTTGGAACTTCATTACTCGGGATTTTCAAAAAGAGGTTGTGCTTTGTTCCGAAATAATGGAGGACCATGCTGTACCTTCAACTCACTTTGTTAGGATCATCTGGAATGGACCCCAAGTACAGATTAGGCAATTGGAACAGAATCGGTACAAAAAGCAAAAGCGGTGCGGCTTGCAGTCCTTAAACTTTTTTTTCTTTGGAGGCGTGGCTTTACAACCACTTGAATTTTGCCAGCTGCATTTTAGCCAATCTGCGGCCGGCATGCAAATGGAGGAATTTTGCATACATGACAGATTGGACTGCCATTTGCCAGAAATGGTGTAAGGTCACCTGTTTGAGAAGGGTGTTGGACTAGATGACCTACAATGTCCCTTTCAACTCTAATAAGTAACATTTTGAACTCTGAAAAGGTATCACACATTGGTGGTTGTGATGTATATTTTGAGCAATAGGGAGATGCAAGAGAGGGATTATATTTTATGTTTGGTATGTATGTGTTGTATGGTTTTAAATTGTTGGGGTTTTAGATATGTTTTATTTTAATATTAGATTTGTCTCACTGTTATCTTGTTTTTGTATTATTTTTGTGAGCCGCCCCGAGTCTTCGGAAAGGGGCGGCATACAAATCTAATAAATAATAATAATAATAATAATAATAATAATAATAATAATAATAATAATATGTGGTCAAGAGGCACATGCGCCTCCAGAGCTGCTGGTTGTAGACCTTTTCCATTGTCTCTACAGCATGTTGGGTGGTTATCAGTTGCTCAAATATTGAAACAACTGTTTGCGCTGTGAGAAGGCATTGTTTTGCCATAAACTCTGTTGTGTTCTCCCATGGTAAGCTCTCCACGTTCTGAATTAGTTTGTTTCTTCCTCTTTTTTTAGTCTTTTATTTATTTATTTATTCATTCATTCATTCACTCATTCATTTATTGGATTTATATGCCGCCCCTCTCCGCGGATTCCTCAGCCTCCATATCAGCTGTAGCTGTAACTGGACTCGTTGGTTGTAAAAACTGCTGGCTGCTTGGCAGGACCTGTTCTGACTTCTCTAGATTGTTGAAAGTGGATGGGGGGGATAGATTTACTTACAAGTCTCTTGCCAAAAAAGTGCTCTTCAATTTTAGGTTGTTTTGCGTTCTTCTCTGGTAGGAGAGATCCTGGGCTGGTTCCACGGCGCTTCCCTCTTTTCCCCATGCCGTATTAGTCCACAACAACCAAAGCTTTGTCTTTCTCCACAAGGTATTATTTAAATAAAAATATCCAGTGGGGATACTAGAAATAGTTTAAAAGATTGTTAAAATAAAATTTAAAAAGTAGGAGGAACTGCTGCAAAAACCCTCCACCCGGTATAGAAACATAGAAACATACAAGACTGACGGCAGAAAAAGACCTCATGGTCCATCTAGTCTGCCCTTATACTATTTTTTGTATTTTATCTTAGGATGGATATATGTTTATCCCAGGCATGTTTAAATTCAGTTACTGTGGATTTACCAACCACGTCTGCTGGAAGTTTGTTCCAAGGATCTACTACTCTTTCAGTAAAATAATATTTTCTCATGTTGCTTTTGATCTTTCCCCCAACTGACTTCAGATTGTGTCCCCTTGTTCTTGTGTTTACTTTCCTATTAAAAACACTTCCCTCCCGAACCTTATTTAACCCTTTGACATATTTGACGTATAGATTTTAAAAAGTTAAAAAATAAGTTAAAAATATAAAATATTTTGTTAAAATGTTTAAATGTTTCAGTGTAAACATAGAATTAATTTTTTAAAAATAAATTAAAAATATAAAGATAAATGAGTTAAAAAGAAAGCCTATTTACTTTTGGAGGAGCTCTTTAGAGCCAGTGCTGCCTGTCCTCCATCTTGGCTCCCCCCCTCAACTGGTTGTAGACCCCTGCACTGTTCTGCCTGACTGGCTCAGCAATGTGTAATAGTCCAATGAAAAGAAATCAAACACAAACGTGCTTTGCTAAGCAGCAAACTTGTATTAGATAAACAAAAATAGCTGACTCAAAAAACAGTTCTTAATGTCCGAAAAACAATGCAAGGCTTACTTCAGCCATACAAAAAAAACCACAGGGAAAAACAAACAAAGACAACCTGGAATGAACAAAGACGTTTCAGGAGTCCTTTTGAATCTCTGGAAGCGACCAGCAAGTCCCAGAGTTTTCACCTCCCACTTGTCTGACAAAGCTGGGTTGAAGACTCCAACGGCACAGAAACTTCCTTGGCCCCTGTTCCCTTTTTATTCCTTGCCTTGGCCCCTGTTCCCTTTTTATCCCTTTAGCCCTCATTAAGGGAACCACACCCAGCCCAGGTGGGCCTATCATGACTTATAACACTTCTTAAAGCGATCCCTTCTTTGCAAAGCTCTTCGGTTACGTAAATCAATATATTGCTCTGCAGACGAACTGAGCGAGGACAAACTGTCCGAGGGACTGCAGGCCAAATCCCCTGGGCTTTCTGCTGAATCCTCCTGGCTCTCTGCCACATCTTCCTGTCTGTGTGTCACATCTTCCTGGCTGTCAGCCAGGATTTCACATTCACTTTGTGCCGCGTCTCTCCCATCTGTGGGAGCAACGGCTGGCCCAGGCCCAAACACAACATGCACTAGACACAATACCCTGTAGCAAAGACCATTATCAGCAAACAATACCCATCTCTTTCTTTCAGCAAGAGCCAGCAGAAGCAACCCAAACTATTCAGTCTCTCTTCTTCAAGCAGGCAACATCAACCCAAGGCCATCAGAGCCCATCTCTTCCTTTAGGCAGCATCAGCTAAAGTCACAATGGACAGTGTCATTCCCTCAGTGGGCAGCATTTTCAGGGAGGAGCATTGATGAGTTGGACTCCATGTACCTATTGTTCACAAGGCAGTAGTCACTCTGGGACACACACAGCAGCATGTCAGCACCACTTCAAGAAGTGGCTAGCAAACCTTAATAGACAAGCTACTTCCAATATATTTATTTATTTATTTATTTATTCATTCATTCATTCATTCATTTATTTATTTATTTATTTATTAGATTTGTATGCCGCCCCTCTCGGGGCGGCTCACAGCAATAATAAACAATATATAACAAATCTAATAATTTAAAAAAACACTAAAACCCCCATTATTAAAAGCAAACATACATACAAGCATACCATACATAACTGTATAGGCCCGGGGGAGATGTCTCAGTTCCCCCATGCCTGATGGCAGAGGTGGGTTTTAAGGAGTTTACAAAAGGCGAGGAGGATGGGGGCAGTTCTAATCTCTGGGGGGAGCTGGTTCCAGAGGGTCGGGGCTGCCACAGAGAAGGCTCTTCCCCTGGGTCCCGCCAAACGGCATTGTTTAGTTGACGGGACCCGGAGAAGGCCAACTCTGTGGGACCTAATCGGTCGCTGGGATTCGTGCGGCAGAAGGCGGTCCTGAAGATATTCTGGCCCGATGCCATGAAGGGCTTTACAGGTCATAACCAACACTTTGAATTGTGACCGGAAACTGATCGGCAACCAATTCTGATGTCACTAACTTCAAACAGTAATCGGCACACAATCACATGAGACAGTCTTTAAAAATGTTAGCATGTCAAATAAAATTAAATAATAAGGGCCCATCTGCTAGTCAGCATTACGGACCCACATATTAGTCAGAACTTCCGGTTCACCAGAACCAGTCCGGACTTGCAGCAAACCATCTACGACTTCAAATGAAATTCCTGAAGCTGTGGCTTCAATTTGAATGTCCATCTGAAGGTGCCCCTGATTAAATCCTTTGAAAGAAACAATTTAGAATGTTCATCCAGTTGGTTTGGAAGATGCTTCAGCATGTATAACCATATAAATAGCTCCGTTCACATGGAAAAACAGTCTTGTGAGACTGGAGAAAGATACACTAGCTTTAACCAGTCACAGAGTTTCTTACATGCTTCTGTGCCTCTAAAGAATCTCTTGAAGAGGAATGGGGTAGACTTCCTGGTTTCTTGTTCCTTACTGAAGCCAGATGCAGCATTTATTCTGTAAAGTAAAACATTAATCTTAAATTTGTTGTCAATCACAATGGCATTGTTCTTTTTTTTCATAAAGCATGAGAGATCAATTTAATAATAAATAGACTAACAATCCTGGGCCTAGATAGCGTAGAACTGCGGTGCCTAAAACACGACTTGAGTATTGCCCACAAGATCATATGCTGCAACGTCCTACCGGTCAATGAGTACTTCAGCTTCAACAGCAACAACACAAGAGCACGCAACAGTTTCAAACTTAATATGAACCACTCCAAACATGACTGTAAAAAATATTTTCTTCCTTTCATATATCCTCTCCTAAAAGTTCACTTTTACCCTTATATATACTACCACAAGTCTATTTTTCTTCCTATGTATTTATGTATTGGACAAATGAATGAATGAATGAATGAATGAATGAATGAATGAATGAATAAATAAATAAAATTGAAAGTAAAATTCAATTTTTAGCAGGTACATTAAATATGGGAGAACAATATTACAAAATACTGAATATTAAAAGGAGCCCTTGAGATTTTTTTTAAAAACAAAATTTAACATTGAGAGATCATTTGTTTTCATAGCTGGTGATATTGGCAATGGGAAATATCATGAATAATCATCTGCATAAATTTATTGCAACTCCAATTCTCTTTCATTGACTAAATCTGCTTCTTAATATTTATTGGATGGAGGACACGCAGAATGCATTTACAGAGGCTACTATGAATATAGGAACTAAAATTGCAATAAAGGAAAAGTACTATAAATCTAAAAAAGAAAAAAGGGCAATCAAACAAAAATTTTAAAGCTTTGTAGTTAAACAGTGGAGGCAAGGATTGTTGGGACAATGACAATTGATCAGCTTAAAGATCAAAATTCGTATCACCTAAAGTTGGTCCTTTCTAAATTTATCGTTAAGCAAAATTACTTCTGCAATCAATGTGACTGAATCAAAGCCCTCATAAGAAATTCCTCAATTTATACCCAAGAGAAAGTCAATTGTCTTTTAGTAGATAAGTGCCATCTGTATTTAGAAGTGCTAGAAGCCATAAAAGTGAAAATCTCTATGCGTCATGGCAGAGTTCTGCCAACCAATGTGCTGCTGTAATTTCCCACACATATTAAAACTTCAAAGTAACATTACTAACAATAAAAGTCATGGCAGTGCTCTTTACAAATTAAAGATTAAAAGTCATTTGTAAGATCCAAATTATGTGCTCATCTAAGGAGGACCTCTTATTTTCCAACATCAAATATAGATAGTCCTTGACATATCGCTGTAATGGAATCTGCCAATTACAGTTATAGGTCACAACAGTCATTAAGTGAAGTATCAAACCAAAGAGTCCCCCCATCTCTGCTCTCACCAATGAATTGTTAAGTGAACATGCAGGTCATTACATGGATCGGCACGTGACTCAGGGTAGGGGAGGCTCTTGGAGGCTTAGTACAAGCCCAGGTACAATTCTCCAGGTTTCTCCCACTCCTGAAGCATCTTGAGGTCAACGAAGCAGTGGAAGTGATGTGCCGGTGCCTAGAGGCTTTTGGGGCCTGGATGGGTGTCAACAGACTCAAACTCAACCCGGATAAGACGAAGTGGCTGTGGGTTCTGCCTCCCAAGGACAACTCCATCTGTCCAACCATCACCCTGGGTGGGGAGTCATTGACCCCCTCAGAGAGGGTTCGCAACTTGGGCGTCCTCCTCGATCCACAGCTCACATTAGAGAAACATCTTTCAGCTGTGGCGAGGGGGGCGTTTGCCCAGGTTCGCCTGGTGCGCCAGTTGCAGCCCTATTTGGACCGGGAGTCATTGCTCACAGTCACTCATGCCCTCATCACCTGTTGATTATGACCTATAAAGTCCTTCATGGCACCGGACCAGAATATCTTCGGGACCGCCTTCTGCTGCACGAATCCCAGCGACCGGTTAGGTCCCACAGAGTTGGCCTTCTTCGGGTCCTGTTGACTAAACAATGTCGTCTGGCGGGACCCAGGGGAAGAGCCTTCTCTGTGGTGGCTCCGACCCTCTGGAACCAGCTCCCGCCTGAGATTAGGATTGCCTTTCGTAAACTCCTTAAAACCCACCTCTGCCGTCAGGCATGGGGGAATTGAAACATCTCCCCCTTGCCCATGTTGTTTTGGTGTTTGATTGATTGTGTACTTTTTTATATATATATTGTGGTTGCTTTTATGATTTTTTTAACCTAAAACTGTAATTAGATTGGTAAATATTATATTTGTCACTATGTACTGTTTTTGCCATTGCTGTGAGCCGCCCCGAGTCTGCGGAGAGGGGCGGCATATAAATCCAATAAATCTAATCTAATCTGTGCTCCATTCAGGGGTGGGCAGCAGGCAGGATGGGGTGGAACGCAGTTCCACCGGCAGAAATTTATTTATTTTATTCATTTATTTTGTCCAATACATAATACACATTGAAGAGAATAGATATGTAATAATATAAATAAATAAAAGAATCGAAGAAAAGATATAAAAGTATAGGTGAACATATTTGAAAGGAAGAAAAGATAAACGAGATAAGGAGAGACAATTGGACAGGGGACGGAAGGCACGCTGGTTCACTTATGCACGCCCCTTACTGACCTCTAAGGAATCTGGAGAGGTCAATCATGGATAGTCTAAGGGAAAAATGTTGGGGTTAGAGGTTGACACTACTGAATCAGGTAATGAGTTCCACGCTTCGACAACTCAGTTGCTGAAGTCATATTTTTTACAGTCAAGTTTGGAGCGGTTAATATTAAGTTTGAATCTGTTGCGTGCTTTTGTGTTGTTGCGGTTGAAGCTGAAGTAGTCATTGACAGGTAGAACATTGCAGCATATGATCTTGTGGGCAATACTTAGATCATGTTTTAGGCAAATGAAGATGCGTGCGCAGCTCCAGCTAATTGGCGGCTGTCACTTTCTGGATTACTGGTCTAGGCTCAGCTCTCCTTTTTTTCCCTGCTGCTGCTGCTGGGTCTGTGCTAATTGTTTTTTTCCTCTTTCCTCCTTCCTGGCTCAGACGAGCTTCCCTCTCTCCTGCCCAGCTCCCCTCCAGCCTCACGTGGGTGGAAGCAGCACTGGCAGCATTTATGCTTCTAGTAGCACCTATTCACCTAGCTACCCAGCCTGAGGCGGGGGGGCCACCCAGGAAGGAGAGTGTGGAAAACGCGAAGCAAATTGTCACCCAGCGAGTGACACTGGTAAGTGTTGTGGTTAGCTCTACCCCAGCTCCTGCCCCAAGGACTGTGGATGTGGGGGAGACATCCACATGCTGCAGGCCTGTTTTGCCCCCGGTGGAATCAGCTGATGAAGGCTCCTCTGACCAAGAAGACATGAGTGACACGGAGGAGGAGAGTGTGGCAGACAGCTCAGAAGGAGATCAATTATCTAACTCCTCCTTGGATTTAGAACAAGAGTTAATGATACAGCCACACATGCGGAGAGCGATAGGCAACAACAACTGAGAGATTATTATCAAAGAAAATGAGGCCACCTGTGGTTGGGTGGGGCTGTGGGAATTAGTGAGGCTGCTATAAATAGCAGCCTGTGGGTTTGGCCATTGTGGAGGATTATCTGATTGTTGTGTTTCATGACTGCTTTACTGACTTTGACTTTTTGTGTGCTAATTTTCCCCGCTTTGAAACTAAACCAGAGCAAAGTGTTTTTCACTTTGTGAAAGAAGAAGGACTGTGAATTGCCTCACAGCTGCAAGCTAAGTATCACAGAACTGATAAGGGACTTGTACAAATTACCAGTTTGGTTGGAGACGAGTGCTCTTTGCTATACCAAAAGAGGGCTTAGTTTAAGTGAATTTTCATTATAAAGAACATTGTTTTGAATTTTCAAACATGTGTGTGCCTGAAATTTGTACCTGTGAATTTTTGGGAGGAGTGTACCAGAGAGCCCGACAGAACAGTAAGGTTGTAAGTCAAGAACTTAACAGTTCACTTGAATGATGATAATAATTTGAGCCACTCCCACCTGGTCACATGGTGGAGAAGCCACTCCTTCCCAATCACATGACCATTAAGCCACAACCACAAAATGAACCACACCCACAGTGTGTCAGTAAAAATTTTGTCTGCCCATTACTGGCTCCACTCCATATCTCTTGGCATTCCCCAGGCCACGGCCATCTCCCTATCTGACATTGCGCAATACAAGGTGTAATATACCAAGAAACTGGGGGGGGGGGGGGATGTTCTAGGAATGAGGTTAAATAGAAGCATGTGATTGGCTGAGCTGTAGGGGACAGTGGAATGTTTAAGGAGCTGCCAACTGCACTGGCAGTTATTGTCCGTTATTCTTCATTATAAGTCATTCAGAGTTTGTCCTGCTGTTATCATTATCTGTTGTGAATTAAGATATATTGAAGGCAATGACTGACTTATCTTAGTCATTACCCCCACCAACCAAGGTACCTATCACTGGCAACAAGGATGGGATGCTTGGCATTAATGGAGTCATTGAGGTCCATCGAAGAGAGACTGCTTAAGCTAAAGGAGAAGGATTTTTTTTTGCCTGTGTCAAGTCTGATGTACCATTTGAAAGAGATTCCAGTATGGCAACTCAACATAACTTTCCTCTTTTTAATCCTCCCAGTGAGTCATGGGAATCCTATGTGCCATCTCCCTGTCTCACCATTGAACAATGCAAGAGAGCCTGAAGAAGCTACCAGGGCAGGGAGGGCAATTTTCAATGTAATTTTATTTATTATATATTTGTTATACAAGTATAGAATTATACTTTGTATTAGCATAACAAAGTATAAAGAAGTGATAAAAAGGATAAAATGGTGGAAGGTCTTAAGCATAAAACGTATCAGGAAAGACTTAATGAACTCAATCTGTATAGTCTGGAGGACAGAAGGAAAAGGGGGGACATGATCGAAACATTTAAATATGTTAAAGGGTTAAATAAGGTCCAGGAGGGAAGTGTTTTTAATAGGAAAGTGAACACAGGAACAAGGGGACACAATCTGAAGTTATTTGGGGGAAAGATCAAAAGCAACATGAGAAAATATTATTTCACTGAAAGAGTAGTAGATCCTTGGAACAAACTTCCAGCAGACGTGGTAGATAAATCCACAGTAACTGAATTTAAACATGCCTGGGATAAACATATATCCATCCTAAGATAAAATACAGAAAATAGTATAAGGGCAGACTAGATGGACCATGAGGTCTTTTTCTGCTGTCAGACTTCTATGTTTCTATGTTTCTATAACAGGACAGAAGAATAGGGATGGTGGGTACAATAGTGCACTTATGCATGTCCCTTAGAAAAGGGGAGAGGTCAACAGTAGATAATTTTAAGGTTAAAGATTTTAGGATTAGGGGAAGAAACAACAGAGTCAGGTAGTGAGTTCCAGGCATTGATCACTCTGTTGGTGAAGTCATATTTTATGCAGTCAAGTTTGGATCTATTTACATTTAGTTTGTATCTATTACGTGCTCTTGTGTTGTTGTTGAAGATGAAGTAGTCACGGAAGGACATTGTGGTGTATGATCTTATGAACAACAGTTAAATCAGCTTTAAACAAGGCTTGGCTTAGCTTTCTTGCAGAGGCTGTTGGCCTCATGCTAACTTTCTAGCAAGTGGTGCTTCTTGGGAGACTGTAGGAAGCTCAGGTTTTTTAAAAGGAGGTTCCATTTGTTTGTCGAGTTTGTAGAATTGGTGCAATTCTTGTTATAATATAGACTATTTTATCACCATGATATTTTCTACATATGCCACCAAAATATTGGATGATTAGGTACAAGGATCAACAAATTATTGGCTGCGGGCATGAGTGTAGAAAAAGAAAATGAAACAGAAAAACACATAAAATGTAAAAAAAAATATCTAGTCCCTAAGGGGGTGTTCTGGAAAGGAGGAGAAATTGCTATGTAATCTGCCTTGAATTCCCAGATAAAAGAAAAAGAAGAAAATATAAATTTAGCAATTAGTAAGAGATAATAACAATAACCAAATATTAAGAAAAGCAGAACACCTTGGTTTCTCAAATCTTTTCACATAAATTTCAAAATGCAAGGAATCTATTGTCAGGAATTAAAAATCCCTAGGTAATATCATAATGCAGAAAGTGGGGCTCAGTTAAGAATGCTGAGTCTTTCTGAGGCAGTTGAGCATGCAGCAACCTAGTAATTATGTGAAAAATATTTAACTAGACAAGAGCTCCCTGCTCTTTCTCTTTCTGTCTGCCTGTTCACTGTTAACTGCATGCTGTTGCTGTTCGTGAGAAGTATGCTCTGAAGAAGCTGTATTGCTGTATAAGTTGGTTCCTGTGAGTTATTGAACTAAGATAGTTGCAGCATGGTACTAGTAAGATACTGGTTTATTGTATGTATACTATAGACAGTAGTAGTAGTAGTAGTAGTAGTAGTAGTGGTAGTAGTAGTATAAAGAAGTAAATATATATTTTCCACAACTTCCTACTGCTGCTGTGTTTCATTGAAGACTTCAACTCTATTTCTACTGTTCTGTGGCTGGCTGGTTGGGTTGGTGGCCTGGCTGGACTGGTTTGCTCCTTGGGCACAAACTGGCTAATCTCCGCAAATGCAGCTCTGATATCTATGATATGCAGAAGCTCAGCTGTCCTAAGCCAATTGTGAAGCCTGGGAACTAGACTTTGTGCTTGCTCTTAAATAGGTGGATCTTCAGTAATGTTCTCAGGAAATCAGGAATTATGGAATAAGGCAAGGACAGGTGCCTCTTACCTTGATAGCGGTGCACTGCATGTGCATTGTCATGTTTTCCTGTGCATGAACGCGTATGTGTCCTCTCATGATTTTGCTTCCTGAGCATGCACGGAAGCAAAAACCTGTGAGGGGACACTCGTGCATGTGAGATTTCAGCAACTTCCACGCATCTGCAGGAAGCAAGAAAAAGGGGGGGGGAATCAGGAAAAGAGATGGTGCACGTGACGCCTCGGCAACGATGGCATTGGAGCCATCACCACAAATTATGCAATCAACGAGCCACTACCAGAATGGCAGAGTGGACCGTACTGGTAGGATATAGGCAGTAATGGGCAGCCAAAGTTTTTACTGCCACATTGTGGGTGTGGCTTATTTTGTGGGTGTGGGTTAATGGTCATGTGACTGGGTAGGAGTGGCTTACCAGCCATGTCGTCAGGTGGGAATGGCTTGAACGATCATCATCGTTCAAGTGAACTGTTAAGTCCTCGACTTACAACCTTATCAGTGTCACTCGGTGGGGTAACAATTTGCTTCGCATTTCCTGTGTTCTCCTTCCTGGGTAGTTAGGCGAACGGCTGCTGCCAGAAGCATAAATGCTGCCAGTGCCACTTCGACCCATGCCTTCTGCTTGTACCTTAGGTGGGAGACGGCTGCATGAGGCTGGAGGGGAGCTGGGCAGGAGAGAGTGAAGCTCGTCCGAGGCCAGGAAGAAGGAAAGAGGAAAAAAGCAAGGAGCACAGACACAGCAGCAACGGCAGCGAAAAAAAGGAGAGCCAAGACGAGACAAGTAATCCAAGAAGTGACAGCCGCCAATCAGCTGGAGCTGCGCATGCATCTTCATTTCCGCTGGTAGAACTGTGTTCCACCCCATCCTGCCTGCTGCCCATCCCTGGATACAGATACAGGTACATCAGAAATTCAAAAATATTATGTTGCAATATATGTTATGATATTACATTATGTTACATTATATTATGTTACATTAGGTCAGGTCGGGTTGGTCATGTCATAATCAGAGAAGACTAGTTTGACTATATCATTTGTTATAATATAGTGGTGCAGCGGCATAGTGGTTAAAGTTTAGTATTCCGACAAACTTTGCCCATAGCCTGGAGTTCAATCCTGATGGGCCTCAAAACTGATTCAAACTTCTATCCTTCTGATGTTGATAAAATGAGGACCCAGATTGTTGGAGACAATATGCAAATAATGCTGAGATTGTAAACTTTCCAGAGAGCAATGCAAAGCGCTATAGACAACATAAATACTATTGTTATAAAGTCAGTATACACCATACATACTGTGTTGTATACTGACTGCAATAGCATTTATTACAGTGATCCCTCGAGTTTCGCGATCTCGAGTATTGCGAAACGCTATATCGCGAGTTGTCAACCCGGAAGTAAACTCCACCATCTGCGCATGCGTGCCCTTCTACGCATGCGTAGATGGTGGAGTTTCCCCACCGGGCAGAGGCTTCCCTGGGTCTTCCCCCTCTTGCCCCGGTAAGGCGCGAGCAACGGTGTGGGCAGGCGGGCGGCACGCGCGGGGACACCCCAGCTCCGCTTCCCAGCTGGGAAGCGGAGCTGGCAACGGCGGGCGAAGGGCGGGCAGCGGTGGAAGTAAAAACACCATCTGCGCATGCGCAGATGGTGCTTTTACTTCCGCAACGCTACTTCGCGAAAAATCGATCATCGCGATGGGTCCTGGAACGGAACCCTCGCGATGATCGAGGGATCACTGTATTCAAATATTACTCTGAGCAACTCTTCAGTTTTTCTCAGGATAGATTTCACTGGTCAAGATCCATTCTCTAATCACTGATCTTTGCCATCTTCACTCCTTCAAGGATGTCTAACTCAACATGTCCTTGTTGGAAGAAAATTCATTTTTCCAATTAACATTTCAAATGGCTCCATGGCGGAACGGTTAGACCTTGAGCTATAAAAATCAGATAAAAACATTGAGAGGACAGATATTCCCATCTAGAATTTATCAACTGCCCATGAACTCAGAAGTCTCAGAAAAGACTGACTTCAGAGGGAAAATGCAGACTGAAGACACCTCTGCAAAAAAAAGCACAACTGACGTTTATGGACCTTTATAACTCTCTAGACAAAAGACAGAAATGTGAAATACATCGAGCTGTTTTGCCTTACTATTTCTCCCTGCCCTCATGAAGATATTACAAAAGAGTTTTCTGAAGGTGACAATCCTGACATGGGACTATTCACCATAATTGCTCCAGGGGCAAACAGAGCCTTTTCAAAGGACAGTTGTTCCTTCACTTCTCTTGCTAACCACCTCCAGAAATTATCTATTAAGTGCTAGATCAGGGGTCCCCAAACTTTTTATACAGGGGGCCAGTTTACTGTCCCTCGGACTGTTGGAGGGCCGGACTATTAAAAAAACCTATGAACAAATCCCTATGCACACTGCGCACACCTTATTTTAAAGTAAAAAACAAAATGGGAACATACTATTTAGAGGGGGGGGGGGGAAATAAGTTTGAAATTCATATATGTTTATGTTTTGTTTTTAATTTTCTTTTGTTAACATTTGATTGGCTATACAAGGTTTTCTTGGCTTATAGACAAATGTATAAAGAAAGAAGGAAGCAGTTTGATATAATGGTTAGAAATATAATTGGTGTTGTACTTTTTTGAGGAGGGAATTTAATTAAAAGAAAATGAATGTAACTGGATGACAAAATTAGAAAAAAACCTTTTGCAACTTTTTTGATTATTGATATTAGTTGCTAACAAAATACCGCATTTTATTCATGGAAAATTAGATGTGCTCCTGTCACTCACCCGCGGGCCAGATAAATGGCCTCAGCGGGCCGCATGTGGCCCGCGGGCCGTAGTTTGGGGACCGCTGTGATAGATAGAAGTTAGACACTTGTAGAGTGACAAGGGTGGAAGTGCGTCAAATTATAATAGAAGAATACGAAGATCAGTTGTGGTCTTCAGCCCATTCTATCTGGATCAGGCGAATCGGTAGTGTCCGAATATGGTTGGTGCCGCCCGCCCACCCATAAATAAGCATGTCGCATTTTTGAGGCTGTGCACATGCAGTGTTGGAGCCTTCACAACTCCTGGAGGCATGTTGTTCCACTGATTAATTGTTCTAACTGTCAGGAAAATTCTCCTTAGTTCTAAGTTGCTTCTCTCCTTGATTTGCTTCCATCCATTGCTTCTTGTTCTACCTTCAAGTGCTTTGGAGAATAGCTTGACTCCCTTATCTTTGTGACAGCCCCTGAGATATTGGAACACTGCTATCATGTCTCCCCTAGTCCTTCTTTTCATTAAACTAGACATACCCAGTTCCTGCAACCGTTCTTCATATGTTTTAGCCTCCAGTCCCCTAATCGTCTTCGTTGCTCAGTTTCTTTGCACAGTTTCTAGAATCTCAACATCTTTTATTGTTGTATCTTTTTGTATTATTTTAAATTATTTTGTAAGCCACCCTGAGTTCTTTGGGATTGGGCGGTATACAAGTCAAATACATAAATGAATATTTTTACATCGTGGTGACCAAAACTGAATGCAGTATTCCAAGTGTGGCCTTACCAAGGCATTGTAAAGTGGTATCATGTAATCTTGATTCTATCCCTCTGTTAATACAGTCTAGAACTGTGTTGGCTTCTTTGGCAGCTAATGCACACTGCTGGCTCATATTTAAATGGTTGTCCCCAAGGACTCCAAGATCCCTCTCACTGTTACTACTATTGAGCATGGTACCGCATATATTGTATCTGTGCATTTTGTTTTTCTTGCTTAAATGTAGAACTTTACTCTTTTTAACCACTGAATTTCATTTTGTTAGATAGCTCCCAATGTTCAGGTCTGTCAAGAGCCCTCTGTATTTATTTTATTTACTTTTTATTTTATTTTTCTTCTGAGGCTGTGCAGAAACCAAGTTTCTGGCCCTGTAAATGCAGTCACCATCTTGAGCAAACCTGAGCAAAGGGTGGCCCGGGGGCCGGATACGGACGGCCTGCTGTTTGTGACCGGCCCGCGGAGCTTGGAAGGAAGGAAGGAAGGAAGGAAAGGAAGGAAGGGAAGGAAGGGAAGGAAGGAAGGAAAGGAAGGAGAAATGGAGGGAGGGAGGGAGGAAGGAAGGAATTCCTAAGCAGCAGATCCATTTTAAAAATTATACTTGCAGAAAATGACATCGCTGGCTAATTCCTATTTTTGAAAAGGTAACAATATGCAACACAATTCAAGCAGTAGTGGGTTTTAAAAGCCTTCACTACCGGTTCGTCCATAGGCAGAAGCACCCTAGGAGGGCGGGCAGAGCCTCTAGCTGCCAATGTTACTGTTTCTTAGAACTGGGCTGTAATCAAGATGACAGCTGGGAACAGAGCAGCTCCTTGTCATAGCACAGCAGTGTCCTTTTTTCTCTTACCTAACAACAATAAAAAAGACAATGTAAACAAATCTAATATTAAAAATAATCTAAAAACCCCAATTTAAAGAACCAATCATACATACAAGCATACCATGTACAAATTCTATAAGCCTAGGGGAAGGAAAAATTTCAATTCCCCCATGCCTGACGACAGAGGCTGGTTCCAGAGGGTCGGGGCCACCACAGAGAAGTCTCTTCTCCTGGGTCCCGCCAAACGACATTGCTTAGTCGACGGGACACGGAGAAGGCCAACTCTGTGGGACCTAACCGGTCGCTGGGATTCATGCGGCAGAAGGCAGTCCCGGAGATATTCTGGTCCGATACCATGAGGGGCTTTATAGGTCATAACCAACACTTTGAATTGTGACCGGAAATTGATCGGCAACCAATACATTTATGACTTAATGTTTTAAATTTAGAACATAGAATAACAGGGTTGGAAGGGAGTTTGAAGTCATCTAGCTCAACCCCCTGATCAAGCCATAGATACTATGCCATTCTGGACAAATTTGTCCCCAATCTCTTGAAAACGCACCCACCACCCCTGGAGACAAGCCATGCTACTGGTTAATTGTTCCCACTGTTGGGAAATTTCTTAGTTCTAGGTTGGATCTCTTCTTTAATGAGCTCCCACCCATTGCTTCTTGTCCTGTCTTCAGATGCTTTGGAAAATAGGTGGACTCTCCCTTGTCTGTGACAGCCATTCATCAATGTAACTATTATTGTTTTAATTTAGTCAGGTCCATGTTGTGCTGGTTGTAATAAATCGTACCTATTATTGTTACCTGCTTTAGTTTGTTACTGCTTAATTTTTGGAAGGACGTTAATGAAACCACAGAGATGGTTTAAGAGGAATCAATTTCCATGAAAAGTAAAGAGTGGAGCTTTGGCAGATAGGTAGCTTTGTGAAAAGCTTTGGTTAGAAACTGCCATATTTTAGATGGATGAGAGAGGATGAATGGATGAAAAAAGAATTGCATTTGGTACCACATACTTAGTTAAATAGCAGTATTTCAATGTAGCTATAAAGAAATGATGAAGTCACCAGAAATTATAATAGCTGATTGTTTCACTATTGAATGTCTTGGATCTACATTTCAGCATTGCCTTGAATAATTGATTTAGGAAGATGCTATTTTTTTGTAACAAAGGATCAAAAATCCCATCATCCATTATCTAGTTGCCGAATGATGAATATCTTTTTTTCCCCTTCTTTTTTCTACCTTTTTCTCATCTCGGGAAGAGATTAAAAGGGGAGAAAAGCAAATTGATGAGGGAAGCAGGATTTGTGTTCAGATTATGTTTCAACAATCTGGCTGATGAAATTACTTATATTCCTCTGAAATTTCCCACAAACTATCCTCTTTTTATAGGCATCACTTCCTTCCATGCTGTAATGTGCAGTGAAGGCTTTTTTCTACATCTCGCCAGACATCCAATCATTCTGGAACATCAGTTTATCATAATCTTTTTATTGCTGTTGCCTTTGTTACCTAAATTTTACCAAATTACTTGTTATTTTCAGTTCTTAGTTAACCAGATGACCTCAAATTGGGTCCACGTCCTGGTCATTTTGTAGAGAGAAGGAGAAATTCATGCACCTCAGATGAAAATCCATAATTTTTCAAGGACATTCCTGTTACTGTTCTTGACTTTGACTTGAGGAGGCCTTTGCCAACAAGAATGGAGGCCTGGAAGGACGCATGCAGTTGTCCTGCCTCCGTTTTTGTTGGCAAAGGCTTTTTGCAAAATTGACCAGAGCCTATCTGGAAGCAATCTCTCATCCTTCTAGGCCTCAGCAAGCCTTTGCTCTAGATAAAACCATGGCAGGGGAGAAGACAGCTCCCTTGATCATCCAGATCTAAGTAAGGTAAGTGACCCAGTCAGGTGGGGGACGGGAGAAGCATAAAATATCTTAGTGGGTCGGGAAAAGCATTGTGTTCCCCATGGACTTCCCTATCCTGAGATACCTCATGTGCACTTAACCTGACACATTCCATTAAGAAATGTGTCAGCGAAATTCACTCCTACAAATCCTCAGATTATGAATGTAATTGTCAGGCTCCATTACATTCATAACTTGAGGACTATCTGTGCCCTGATATTTAAATAAGGTCACAAATCACTAGACGACAGTCAAGAAATACAAGCACTATTTGCTGCCCCCTGATGTTGAACCCATATGTGAAAGAAAGAAAGAAAGAAAGAAAGAAAAAAAGAAAGAGAGAGAGGGAGAGAAAGAAAGAAAGAAAGAAACCATTAGATAAATGGTCAAAGCAATGGAAACTGCAGTTTAATGTTTCCAAATGTAAAATAATGCACTTGGGGAAAAGGAATCCTCAATCTGAGTATTGTTTTGGCAGTTATTTGTTAGCAAAAACTTCAGAAGAGAAGGATTTAGGGGTAGTGATTTCTGACAGTTTCAAAATGGGTGAGCAGTGTGGTTGGGCTGTAGGAAAAGCAAGTAGGATGCTTGGCTGCATAGCTAGAGGTATAACAAGCAGGAAGAGAGAGATTGTGATCCCCTTATATAGAGCGCTGGTGAGACCACATTTGGAGTACTGTGTTCAGTTCTGGAGACCTCACCTACAAAAAGATATTGACAAAATTGAACGGGTCCAAAGACGGGCTACAAGAATGGTGGAAGGTCTTAAGCATAAAAGGTATCAGGAAAGACTTAATGAACTCAATCTGTATAGTCTGGAGGACAGAAGGAAAAGGGGTTAAAAGGGTTAAATAAAGTCCAGGAGGGAAGTGTTTTTAATAGGAAAGTGAACACAAGAACAAGGGGACACAATCTGAAGTTAGTTGGGGGAAAGATCAAAGGCAACATGAGAAAATATTATTTTGCTGAAAGAGTAGTAGATCTTTGGAACAAACTTCCAGCAGACGTGGTTGGTAAATCCACAGTAACTGAATTTAAACATGCCTAGGATAAACATATATCCATCCTAAGATAAAATACAGAAAATAGTATAAGGGCAGACTAGATGGACCATGAGGTCTATTTCTGCCGTCAGACTTCTATGTTTCTATGTTTCTAAGAAGGAGAGAGAGGGAGAGATAAAGACAGAAAGAGGGAGGGAGGATAATGTGAAATAAGCAGAGCATTATAATGTACCAATTGGAAAAAACTTTTCAAAGGATGGATGATATTAACTAGGATTGGAACAGTTTTCAAGTTAAAGTTATATGGATAGCAAAGCAGTAGAATGCAGATCCATTTTGAATTTGATGTGGAGGCAGCAAAATTTAGAAGAGCATTTCTTGTGCCTCCAGGATGTGGCGGGAGCTACAGCAAAGCAACTGTGCAGAACTGCCCTGTGATTGACAGTTGCAATCCTAAAGAAGCAGTCATCCTCATGACTTCCTTTAACAAAGTGACAAGATTTGAAAGTGATATTAAGCAAAAGAGGAAGGAATTAAAATCTAAAATCTGCAGCCTCCCTCTCTATGTCAGGGACGGAGGAAATTGGTTGCCGATCAATTTCCGGTCACAATTCAAAGTGTTGGTTATGACCTATAAAGCCCTTCTTGGCATCGGACCAGAATATCTCCGAGACCGTCTTCTGCCGCACGAAACCCAGCGACCGATTAGGTCCCACAGAATGGGCCTTCTCCAGGTCCCGTCAACTAAACAATGTTGGTTGGCGGGCCCCAGGAGAAGAGCCTTCTCTGTGGCGGCCCCGACTCTCTGGAACCAGCTCCCCCAGAGATTAGAACTGCCCCTACCCTCCTTGCCTTTCGTAAACTCCTTAAAACCCACCTTTGTCCTCAGGCATGGGGGAACTGAGATATCTCCCCCGGGCCTTTATAATTTATATATGGTATGCTTGTAGGTATGTCTGCTTAAAAATGGGGTTTTTAACTATTTTAAATTTTAAATTGTAAATTATTAGATTTGTCAGGAACTGTTTTTATTGTGTTGTGAGCCGCCTCGAGTCTACGGAGAGGGGCGGCATACAAATCTAATAAATAAATAAATAAATTCCTAGAGAAGTTGCATGCAAAAGTGGGATCCATGGCTATGGGTTTTTTTATATTGGGGTTCCTTGCTTTTTAGATTTTTTAAATGTACCATTGTTATTTTAGATTCTAATTATTTGTCTTCTATATTGTTTTTATCATTGTTATGAGCCGCCCCGAGTCCGCGGAGAAGGGCAGCATACAAATCTAAATAATAATAATAATAATAATAATAATAATAGTAATAATAATGATAATATTTGTGCAGAGAAGACTAGCCTGTTGACTAAAAATCATATAAGTTATTGCAAGTATCCTTACTGAACTGTGAGTAAATTCAAAATCCATATCTCTGATACATGAATACACAACAAGGAATCAGAGAAAATCATAGATATAGTGAGAAAATATCAATATAAGTAATAGTTCTAATTCTATTGATACGCATCAAATGCATCCCGGGTGAAATTATACACTGAAATTTTATTGTTTAAAATATACCTATTAATATTCAGTGCACCATAAGAACTCAATGCACAGTTCAGATGGTTTTATTTCCTTCCCAGCAGAAATAACAATACACATAATTCAGAGCTACTAGTGAATTAGCAGCAGCTTTTAATTAATTACAGCAAAGTACCATTCTTCATATGAATGACAGCAAACAAAGAAAGGCTTAAGATCCTACACTTAGCAAACTTACTTAAATCCCACTGATGTCACTGGAATACAACAGGCTAATTATGGCAACTTACAATGTAATAAATTAACTGAAAGGAGGGCATATGTTTAGCTATTTCTTGTTGATTACTTTATAAAGTATCTGAATCTATATAGCATCAATTAATTAAAGTGTAGCATTCAGCCTCACTGATTCAAACGTTAACCAAAAATATCAGTCGAGTATATATAACCCCACATAAAAACACACATATTGTTGTTGTGAATTTATTTATTTATTGATTGATTGATTGATTGATTCATTCATTCATTCATTTATTTATTTATTAGATTTGTATGCTGCCCCTCTCCGCAGACTTGGGGCGGCTAACAACAGTAAAAAGACAATATGAACGAATCTAATATTAAAAGTAATGTAAAAAACCCCAATTTAAGAAATCAATCATACATACAGACATACCATGCATAAATTTTATAAGCCTAGGGGAAAGGGAATATCTCAATTCCCCCATGCCTGACAACAGAGGTGGGTTTTAAGGAGCTTACGAAAGGCAAGGAGGGTGGGGGCAACTCTGATATCTGGGGGGAGTTGGTTCCAGAGAGTCGGGGCCGCCACATAGAAGGCTCTTCCCCTGGGTCCCGCCAAATGACATTGTTTAGTCAAAGGGACCCAGAGAAGGCCAACTCTGTGGGACCTAATTGGTCGCTGGGATTCGTGCGGGAGAAGACGGTCCCTGAGATATTCTGGTCCGATGCCATGAAGGGTTTTATAGGTCATAACCAACACTTTGAATTGTGACCGGAAACCGATCGGCAACCAATGCAGACTGCGGAGTGTTGGTGTGACATGGGCATATTTAGGAAGCCCATGATTGCTCTCACTGCTGCATTCTGCAGGATCTGAAGTTTCCGAACACTCTTCAAAGGTAGCCCCATGTAGAGAGCATTACAGTAGTCGAGCCTTGAGGTGATGAGGGCATGAGTGACTGTGAGCTGTGAGTCCCAGTCCAAATAGGGCTGCAACTGGTGCACCAGGTGGACCTGAGCAAACGCCCCCCTCGCCACAGCTGAAAGATATTTCTCGAATGTGAGCTGTGGATCGAAGAGGACGCCCAAGTTGCGGACCCTCTCTGAGGGGGTTAATGATTCCCCCCCAGGGTAATGGATGGACAGATGGAGTTGTCCTTCGGAGGCATATATATATTCTCCACCGTCTTCTGGAGTCCATTTAAGCTCACACCTACTGTTTAAGTGACTTCATCCTTGCATTTCATTCTCTGTCATCCCTTTTTTCTTTTCCCCCTCAATTTTTTCCAGCATCAGGCTCTTCTCCAGTGATTAGGTGGCCAAAGTATTTGAGTTTCATCTTCAGGATTTGTTTTATTTATTTATTCATTTGTACAATACACAATACATATGGAAGAGAATAGACATAAAGATAATATGTAAAAATAGAGGAGATATGAAAGGAAGAACATATATATGATATATGAGATAAAGGAAAGACACTTATATACGCCCCTTACTGACCTCTTAGGAACCTGGAGAGGTCAATCGTGGATAGTCTAAGGGAGAAATGTTGGGGATTAGGGGTTGGAACGGTTAGTATTAAGTTTGAATCTGTTGCGTGCTCATGTGTTGTTGCGGTTGAAGCTGAAGTAGTCACTGACAGGTAGAACGTTGCAGCATATGATCTTGTGGGCAATACTTAAATCGTGTTTTAGGCGCCGTAGTTCTCAGCTTTCTAGACCCAGGATTGTTAGTCTATTTTCGTAGGGTATTCTGTTTCGAGTGGAGGACTGAAGGGCTCTTCTGGTGAAATATCTTTGGACGTTTTCAAGGGTGTTGATGTCCGAGATGTGGTATGGGTTCCAGATAGATGAGCTGTATTCGAGGATGGGTCTGGCAAAGGTTTCATAGGCTCTTGTGAGTAGTGTGAGATTGCCGGAGCAGAAGCTACGTAGGATCAGGTTAACAACTTTAGAAGCCTTTTTGGCAATATTGTTACAGTGGGCTTTGGCACTTAGGTCATTTGATATTAGTATTCCAAGGTCTTTTACTGAGTGTGGGTTGGCAGTGAGGATCTGGCATTCTAAAAAGCAGTCAGGGCTGATCTTCTCTAGGACTGAATTCCTTGATCTCCTTGCAGTCCAAGGAACTCGCAGGAGTCTTCTCTAGCCCCATAGTTCAAAGGCCTCAATTATTTGGCACTCAGCCTTCCTCAATCTGAATATTGCATTGGCAGTTCTGTGTTAGCAAAAACTTCAGAAGAGAAAGATTTAGGGGTAGTGATTTCTGACAGTTTCAAAATGGGTGAGCAGTGTGGTCGGGCGGTAGGAAAAGCAAGTAGGATGCTTGGCTGCATAGCTAGAGGTATAACAAGCAGGAAGAGGGAGATTGTGATCCCCTTATATAGAGCGCTGGTGAGACCACATTTGGAGTACTGTGTTCAGTTCTGGAGACCTCACCTACAAAAAGATATTGACAAAATTGAACGGGTCCAAAGACGGGCTACAAGAATGGTGGAAGGTCTTAAGCATAAAAGGTATCAGGAAAGACTTAATGAACTCAATCTGTATAGTCTGGAGGACAGAAGGAAAAGGGGGGACATGATCAAAACATTTAAATATGTTAAAGGGTTAAATAAAGTCCAGGAGGGAAGTGTTTTTAATAGGAAAGTGAACACAAGAACAAGGGGACACAATCTGAAGTTAGTTGGGGGAAAGATCAAAGGCAACATGAGAAAATATTATTTTGCTGAAAGAGTAGTAGATCTTTGGAACAAACTTCCATCAGACGTGGTTGGTAAATCCACAGTAACTGAATTTAAACATGCCTGGGATAAACATATATCCATTGTAAGATAAAATACAGGAAATAGTATAAGGGCAGACTAGATGGACCATGAGGTCTTTTTCTGCCGTCAGTCTTCTATGTTTCTATTAAGATTTACAACATAGTTGAAAAATAAAAGGGTTTTATCTTAAGCACTCAATTGCATAATGTATATATTTCAAAGCCATACTGCAGAATTTTGAGGAAAGGGAGATGTATAACAATGGAAAAATAGTTTTATTTTACTTGTCAATTAATCTTCAATGGGTATCAAATTAAATTTCCAGGTGCCTCAAATTGGTGTCTAAAAAGTGGAGACCACAGAGCTTTATTTTATAATACAATGTAATAATGTATTATTGCTCTATAATTGTAAATGCCCTTTCCATCCAAAGCCGGATATGAGCTCAGCAGACAACCTGAGGGTGTAGTAATTAGGGTGCCCCTAAAGGCAGGAAAAAGAACTGATTCCATGCGTAGAGTGATGCATAGGAGACAACAATTGCAGGATTATTACAAGAGAAAATGAGGCCACCTGTGGTTGGGTGGGGCTGCTGTAATTACTGCTACAGATAAAAGTGCAACCTGGTGTTTTAGCCTCATGGCAGTTTATCTGATTCATAGTTTCGTCAAGATCGTGGTTTTTGTGCTGTTCAAGATTGTGTGTGGACTCTCTGGACTTTAGAATTGGACTTAATTTCCCAGTTATTGGATGAGCAATTGGATTGCATTTAACCTGTGCCTTGTGTGTACCAGAAAATCCATTTGATATTTAAAAAGGGAGCTGTTTCTGTTTTTCTGTTTATAAAAACTTTTGGGTTTTCCTTTTATTGTGTGGTGTGTCCATGCCCACTTCCAAGAGCTTCCAACTTTGCCCTGTTGCTGCCGCTGCTCTTTGCCCCTCCCTCCTACAGCCGTTTCTGCCCCACTCAATGGCTGCAACCCCAAAGGGAGAGAAATCAACCCCCCAGAGCCCTGCAGTGGCCGATTCGCCCCTCCCAAGAACGGCTTCCCTGTGCCTACCGGACTTGCCTGCCTACCTTGTCAACTTCTGCAGAGGCCTCCCCTCACAAGACCCCTGGGACCAGACGTCCCAGTTTTTAAAAAGTCGATACTTTTTAAAAACGCTGCGGGACACCGGACAAATTGCTCAAAAGTGGGATTGTCCCACCAAAAGTGAGAGAAGTGTTTTTAATAGGAAAGTGAACACAAGGACAAGGGGACACAATCTGAAGTTAGTTGGGGGAAAGATCAAAAGCAACATGAGAAAATATTATTTTACTGAAAGAGTAGTAGATCCTTGGAACAAACTTCTAGCTGACGTGGTTGGTAAATCCACAGTAACTGAATTTAAACATGCCTGGGATAAAGATATATCCATCCTAAGATAAAATGCAGAAAATAGTACAAGGGCAGACTAGATGGACCATGAGGTCTTTTTCTGCCGTCAGTTTTCTATGTTTCTATGTTTCTATGGTCCAACTTTCACAGCAACCATAGCCTTAATTATACACACTTTTGTTGGCAAGGCGATGTGTCTGCTTTTTAGTATGCTACACAGACAGGCATGTATCTTATAGTGATGCAGACCAAATAAAGGGTAAGTCTGTTTGCTGATTTAATTTTTTCCTGGCTAAATGGACATACCTACACCTAAAAACTATAGAGTTCAAAGAACAGATTTCCATGTTTACCAACAAAATAGAGGAGCAATCTATATATAGTATATTGACTGGTCCATAGGCTGAAGAAAAGGCTCTCTACGTCTGCAGAAAATCATCCCAGCCATCTTGGGACCTAGGAGAAGAAACCCAGGACTAGTGTTGGGCGAACCAAACTCGCACAATTCGGGTCCGTATCGAATGTCGTGCCATTCGTGATACTGAATCCGAACCCAATTTTTTTTAAAACTTCGGGCAAAGTTCGGGTTCGGGTTTGGCCGGGAGGAGAGTGGGGAATCCCATCGTGGGGAATCCCATCGTGTCGCTGCAAGCAAAAGGAGCTGGGAAACCCCATGATGGAATTCCAGGGGCGGAGCTTTGACGTCATGTATACTTCTTCCTGACCTCCCTTTACTTGCTTGGAAGATAGGGCAAAAGCATGGCTAGTTCTATAGTGTGATGGTTAGCACTCTAAACTTTGAATCCAGCTATCCGGGTTCAAATCTCATTGGAACCTTCTTCTTTTTTAAAAAAAAAATAATTTTTATTTATTTATTTATTTATTTATTTATTATTATTATTATTACTTTATTTTTATTATTATTATTATTATTACTATTACTATCAATCATCATCTTCATCATCATCATTATACTTCTTTATATAATAAAAGGGGTTTGGGTCCTTTTAGTGCTTTCTTAGTGGGAAAAAAAGAAAGCATTAAATGGACCCTCCAGCTCTTTGGGGGCAAAAGGGAACCTTCCCGATTTGCCCATGGAAATAATTAATAAATAATGACGATGATTATGATGATAATAATAATAATAATAACAACAACAACAACAACTTCTATCTATTGGTCCTGATGGAATATGTGCCTACTTTCTAAAAAAGCTCTCTTCTGAACCTCCAAGCATTATCTATGAAGTATCTTTTAGAATGAGCTCCTTGCCTTTCCTATGATCATTAGCAACAGTCATACCTATCTTCAAAAAAGGTGTCCCTGACCTTGTTGAGAATTATAGACAAATCTCCTTTGGTTGCATCACCTGTAAAGTCATGGAAGCCATTATAAATCAATCTATCACCCTCCACCTAGTGACAAATAACCTCCTCTCTTAGACCTAATTTAGTTTCAGGAAAAAATTGTCCTGTAATCTCCAACTCATACATTCCAAAAACATTTGGACCTCTCAACTTGACCAGGGTAAAGCAATAGATGCAATCCACATAAACTTCCGCAAAGCCTTTGATTCTGTGGTACATGACAAACCTCTATTCTTATGGCATTCTGGATCCTTGCATAAGATAGCTGAATTGCCCCCGGAGGCGGAGTAACGACGCTGAGACGTGAGTTGGATTAATTAAGAGTCATTTATTAATTAACATATTTAAATAACTTTAAATAAATTTGCATAAATTTGCATAAACTAATTTGAATATTTAATTCAAAACAAACTAAGGACCTGCAGAGCCAAACTAACGGGGCGGAAATTCCTATCATAACATGCTTGGGCAACATTGGGCAATGACTCCATGCTGATCCAGGTGAAGGTGCCACCATCACCTGGATCCTAGCCACGCTTCTGCGTGTGGGAGGAGATCACCCTCCAATCCCCGTGGGACATTGGATCCGGTGATTCCCCATGGACATCCTCTCTCCAATCCCCGACGTTGTTGAAACCTCTGGTTCCTGGAGAGAGGCGGTCCATCACCCTTTAATGATGCCCTGAAAGGAGCATGCGCAGTTGCATCTAATTGCCCATTTCCGCCCCAAACCTGCCAACCCCAATGACCAAAGGGAGGCCTATTTAACCAAACAGCACCACGCCCCCTAACCAAACCAATCCGCACCCGTCAGTGTGGAATAGGCGAAAAAACGGCCGCCTCTAAGGGGGAGGCCGCAAAAAATTCCTATTCGGCCCCGAGGCGACCTCAGGAGGACACACTGGTGATAGCGGAGGGTGGGCGGGTGTTTGCAAACAGAAACTGCAATGGGAGCCGCTTTAGCAAATCGCCCTTTAAATAGGGCGATCTGCTGGCCCGCCTCAAGCTGCAGGCAGCGCGCCCTGATTGGCGCGCTGCCAAAACCCGAACTTCCGGTTTTGCCGAAACCGGAAGTTCGCAGCATTAAATTGCTGCCTCATCGCCTCCCCCGCCCCTGAGGCAACTCCGGCCAATGGTTAATCCGTTGGCCGGGTATTTGCCCCCGGAGGCGGAGTAACGACGCTGAGACGTGAGTTGGATTAATTAAGAGTCATTTATTAATTAACATATTTAAATAACTTTAAATAAATTTGCATAAATTTGCATAAACTAATTTGAATATTTAATTCAAAACAAACTAAGGACCTGCAGAGCCAAACTAACGGGGCGGAAATTCCTATCATAACATGCTTGGGCAACATTGGGCAATGACTCCATGCTGATCCAGGTGAAGGTGCCACCATCACCTGGATCCTAGCCACGCTTCTGCGTGTGGGAGGAGATCACCCTCCAATCCCCGTGGGACATTGGATCCGGTGATTCCCCATGGACATCCTCTCTCCAATCCCCGACGTTGTTGAAACCTCTGGTTCCTGGAGAGAGGCGGTCCATCACCCTTTAATGATGCCCTGAAAGGAGCATGCGCAGTTGCATCTAATTGCCCATTTCCGCCCCAAACCTGCCACGGAGGGGGGGTCAGATCTCAATCTTGGCCCCCCCGACCCCCACCCAGCCTCCTACGCCACTTCCTGGAGGCACCTCTGCAGGTCCGACAGGAAAATGGCGTTCCCCTCCTCTGAGAGGTGAACGCCGTCGGCTCGGTAGAGCCAGGGGGTTCCAAATTTTATGTGGGGACGCTTCACTACACACACCCCTAACTCCCTAACTACCTTTCCAATGGCCTGGTAAACCATCAACCTGGCCTTGTTAACGGCTTTGGGTGAAACACCCAGATCGCGGCTGCGATGGCCCGAAGGTCTTCGCGAGCTTGGAGGCTCACCGACAAGCCGCTCAAAACGCCGAGATCGTTGCCCCCGAGGTGGATCACCAACAACTCGGGAGCTCCCTCGGCACGACAACGTTCAAAAAACAGGGGGCAAAGCCCCTCCCAGCGCATTCCCTTTCGGCCCATCCAAACAACGTCCAACTTCGAGCCCAGGGAAAGCTGTGATCCGACAGGGGACCGTGAGGCAAAACGGCCGGCCCAAAACACGAAACTGTGGCCCGTGAGCCAAACTGTGGGCCGGGAACCAGCAACAGCTGAAACAACAAACAGAAAATTAAAACAGCCAACGGGTCCCTATCGGGGGGGGGGGGGAGCCTGACGTGTGTACGAAAGGCCGCCGCAGAATAACAATCCCGGGTTGTCCCCCCCAACTAGCCAAAAGGCAGTTAGGGCCGACACCGGGCCAACGGCACCATCAATCGTTGGTGCTAAAACAATCTCCACACAGCGACCACCTGGTCCGTCCTGGACTGCCGCAGCGTATGGAGACCCACCAGCTTGTAGCTGCACGTCGCTCCGCAGGAGCGCGTGCATGCTATTGTCCCGAACGGAACCGACTAACTTCACTCACCCGAAAAGCCCCAAGAAGAGCGTAGCTGCTGCCGCATGGAAAAGGCAGGCTTCATAGTGTGAAGTGCCCAGCCTGATCCACGTGTGGCTTAGGGCCGGCAGCCGTAATATGATAAGGGCTGCCGGGCGTCAGCCGTTGGTGTCGGCCGTTCCCGGGACCACCCTTCTAAAATTCGCCTAACCCGAAAGTCACTACCCGTATCAGGGAACCCTTGGGCTTTGGCGATGGACGCCAGGCCCGCCCGAAGAATGTAAGATCCCTCCCGATACCGGCAGCAGCCCAATCAGCCGGCCATGTGGAGTAGCCCACTTCCCTCCTAGGAACACCCCGAAGCCAAGGTAACCCAAGGCTCCGGAGTGTAATTGCAAGTCTGCATGGAGAAGCAAATCTTGCCCCAGAAGGAGATCCCATTAACATGGGCCAGGAAAGTCTGCACCAGCAAGTCTTCTCTGGCCCCCTAAATTCTTAGCCATAAGGCCCTACGGGGACCCTGATACGAAATTCTAAAGCCTTCACTAAAGCCCCGCAGGATAGCAGCCGCCCTTTCGGGCGGGCGATCTCCCCGCAAGAGTTCAGCCCGGGGCTTAAGCCTGACCGGACTGGGGTCCTTGAGGCGCAGGAACGGCGGGCTTGTTCTTGTCCCTGCCGTTCCTGTCTTTCCCGGGACGCGGGCACATGTGCGTGGCGTGGGAACCCCCGCACTTCCCGCAGGCATGCCGGAACTTACAGGAGGAGCGAGCGCAGGAGCCGTTGGCGCTGTACTCAAAACAAAGCGGGGTGTTTCGAACACCCTGCCCCACAACCGTGCGGGGCGCAGCCGGCTCCTCCTCCATCAAATGACCACTATCGGTCCTTTGGCCCGACCCGCTCTTGCGGGTGGCCTGAAACCATAGATCGGGAACTTCCCGATCCCAGGGCAGAGAAGGGTCAAACGCCACCCTCATTCGGAATGCCTCGTCATAGGTCTGCCATGCATCCCCTTGGACCTCGAAGTGCGCCATGGCAATGAGGTCAATGTATTTAAGGAGCGCAGTGGCCCTGCCCGGCTCCTTCTGTATAATAACGGTGGCGTATGTCAAAAAGGCGTAAAGCCAAGACCTGAATGACCTAGGTACCTTGACCTTTTTGGCCCGATCGGTGCGGGCCTCCTCATCCCTTTCCTTCTTGGGAACTTCCCTATTTAAAAGGGTGTAGAGATCAATGTATTCCCCCCTCCAAATCTTATCTCGTATTGAGGGGTGTAAATGATACCCCAAAGGGGTCGAGGGAAGGCCCGCAGGAAGCGCCCCCACGGCAGCAGCCATGGGGTCGGTCGAGGTGGCCACACTGTTATGGGCCAACCCCACCGAAGATACGGCCGCCGGAAGGCTGGCCGATCCAGACAGAACCACAGAACCGCCCACTCCAGTGGGGGCTACCTGGACCCCTGTCATTCCAGTCGTGCCAATTAAAGACCCCGTGGTCACCAGTGGCGCCCCGGCAGGAGCTAAAGCCGGTGGTGCGGTCGGCCCCCAGACCTGGGAGCAGACCACAGGCGTGCTGGACCCCAAAGGAGGGCCCAAGCCGACCGTTCCTGCCGGGGGGGTTAAGGTGGGTAACCCCTGAACGACCGGTGTGGGTGCGATGGAAAGGGACTCACCCCTGCCATCCAATGGGACCCCGAGGGCCCCGGCTGCAGAACCGGCATCCCGCGCTGTCATCCCAGTCGCGGAGTTGCTCTGGTCCGGAGCTTCTTGTGCTTGCGCAGCGGCAGGAGGGGCTCCCACTGCTGCGGAGGGCCCGGATCCACTGCGTGCCCCGAAGGTGGCTTCCCAGCGGGCGTCCATGCGGTCCAGGCGATCTAAAAGAGCAGATAAAGCTTGAGCAGATACTACCGCTCCCTGGCCCTGAGGGGCCTGGGCGGCAAGCGGGGGTGGCGCTTGGGGGGTAGGAACTACAGCCCCAGCCTCCCTAGCCCTTAAAGAGGGGACCCTGGCCCTTCGAGAGCGAGGGCCCTGTGGGGCCTGCTTAGCTACACGCTTCCTGGGGCCCATATTAAAGAGCTACCCGATCACACAATGAATCCAAATCGAACCCCAAGTGGGGCTGTTCTTCCTCTGCCCCCCGGAAGGGAGGTACTGAGGTCCTGCACCCCTCAGGGCAAACCCCCCAAAGGGAAACCCAAACCCACTAACGCGTGGCCACTTAATGGGAGCCCCTGGGACTGCAGGGAACCACTAGGTTACCCTACCTAATCCCAGCACCCCCAGACAGGGCCCCCTGACCTCACACACTAAGGAAAAAACCCCTATGTCCCTTAACTAAAAAGGGGGGGGGGTTGTCAACCCTTACAAAGGGGGTTCTAGGCTGGGGTGGGTGGGCTAGCTTTCCCCCTTGGGGGAAGGGGCCTACCTATACCCCCCTGTACCCCGGGCACGAATCTGTCCTAGACCAAAACCAAGCACCCAGCAAAAATACCAAGAAATCCCCAACCAAGACTCAGAGGCAAAAGCCTCTGAGTCAAAACTGCCACCGGGTGAAGTCTTCAGCCTCTGCTGCAACCAACCCCCACCCCCCTGGAGAGTAGGCTAACCTACTCTCCGCTTGTAAGAGGTGAAAGAAAAACAAGTCAGGGGCTCGCAAGCCCTGGACTTGAAACCTGTCGGAGCCTCGATAGGCTCCGTCCTTCCCAGAAGCGATCTGCTGCCGCCGCCGCCGATCGCCGTCTGCTCGAGAAAAGCCTGTTTGCAAACTGTTCTGTTTGCAAACAGAAACTGCAATGGGAGCCGCTTTAGCAAATCGCCCTTTAAATAGGGCGATCTGCTGGCCCGCCTCAAGCTGCAGGCAGCGCGCCCTGATTGGCGCGCTGCCAAAACCCGAACTTCCGGTTTTGCCGAAACCGGAAGTTCGCAGCATTAAATTGCTGCCTCATCGCCTCCCCCGCCCCTGAGGCAACTCCGGCCAATGGTTAATCCGTTGGCCGGGTATTTCCTATCAAACAGGAAACAAGTAGTTAAAGTAGAAATCAAACCCAGCACCAATTAATAGTGGGGTTCACCAAGTCAGCATTCTGGGACTAAGACTCTTTTTGATTTGTACTGTATAAACAAACTTTATAATCATATTATAAGCAGCTGTGTCCTCTTTGCCAACAATATAAAACTAATTAACACCACAGACAATTCTACTACCCTACAAAAATGACCTAGATTATGTATCTGAATGGTCAAACAATTGGCAAATCCAAACCTTTGCTAACAAATGCTCAGTCCTGCACATTGGCAATAAAAATCAGAACATCAAATAGAAGCTGGCTGGAAATGATATAAAAGATGGCCCACACTGTCAAGGACCCTGATGTACTCATTTCAAACAATCTAAGCCCCAGAACACATTGTAACAACATTGCTAAAAAGGCATTAAGAGCAGTGTTCCCTCTAAGGCGCGAATGAAGGAGGGAGAGAAAGAAAGAGTGAGACATAGAAAGGACAGAGAGAAAGAGGGAGGGAGAGAAAGAGGGAATGAAGGAGGGAGAGAAAGAAAGAGTGAGTGATAGAAAGGATAGAGAGAAAGAGGTAGGGGGAGAAAGGAAAGAAGAAAGGGAGGGAGAGAGGAAAGAGAGAAAGGGAGGGAGAGAAAAAGGTGAATGAAGGAGGAAGAGAAAGAAAGACTGAGTGATAGAAAGGATAGAGAGAAAGAGGGAGGGAGAGAAAGGAAAGAGAAAGGAAGGGAGAGAAAGAGAGAATGAAGGAGGGAGAGATAGAAAGGATAGAAAGAGGGAGGGAGAGAAAGGAAAGAGAGAAAGGAAAGAGATGAGAGAGTAAGGAGGAGAGAGAAAGAGAGAGAGAGGAGGGGGAGCGAATTATGGATGTCAGAACTCGCGCATGCGTGATAGCGCGCACCCACACTTTATTTATTCATTCATTCATTCGTTTGTTTATTTATTTATTTATTTAGAGCTCTATGCCGCTCAGACACTATACTTTTCCGTTTGGAACACTTTATTTATCTATTTTATTTATTTATTTATTTTGTCCAATACATAATACACATTGAAGAGAAAGATATGTAATAATATAAGTAAAGAAAAGAATAGAAGAAAAAATATAAAAGTATAGGTGAACATATTAGAAAGGAAGAAAAGATAAAGGAGATAAAGGAGAGACAATTGGAGAGGGGACGGAAGGCACACTGGTGCACTTATACACGCCCCTTACTGACCTCTAAGGAACCTGGAGAGGTCAATCGTGGATAGTCTAAGGTAAAAATGTTGGGGGTTAGGGGTTGACGCTACTGAGTCAGGTAATGAGTTCCACGCTTCGACAACTTGGTTGCTGAAGTCATATTTTTTACAGTCAAGTTTGGAGCGGTTAATATTGAGTTTGAATCTGTTGCGTGCTCTTGTGTTGTTGTGGTTGAAGCTGAAGTAGTCATTCACAGGTAGAACGTTGCAGCATATGATCTTGAGGGCAATACTTAGATCGTGTTTTAGCCAACGTAGTTCTAAGCTTTCTAGACCTAGGATTGATAGTCTGCTTTCGTAGGGTATTCTGTTTCGAGTGGAGGAGTGAAGGGCTCTTCTGGTGATCCTGGTGTTAGTTTCTCGAAGCCCTATACTTTTTACCTTTTGTGTCTTCCGTCGACTTAGACATTCATTATAACAGGTCCTTAAGATGGTGTGCACAGGTGCACCTACTGTCCCTGTCCTACAGTACTCATTTGTATGTACTTATTTTATGTGTTTTTGGCTATGTTTTGCTTCTTTATGTTCTTTTATTTGTGCCATTTTTCAATGCGTCCTGTTTCCTTGCACTTGTTAATAAATAAATGAAGATCACAACTGATAGTTGGATAATGGTGTTTAAAAGAGCAAACATCTGCTATCAGGCAATTGTGACTATAAATCAAGAACAGCTAAAGAAAGACTAGTGACAAATGATGTATTCTCCACTCTGCTTTAACCAATGAGTTGGTCTGCCACCGGAATCATAAAAGTTTGTAAGAGCTTTTCCCAAAAGGACAAAATATCATAACTAAATAGCTCACAGTCACTCACGCCGTCATCACCTCGAGGTTAGACTACTGTAATACTCTCTACATGGGGCTACCTTTGAAAAGTGTTCGGAAACTTCAGATCGTGCAGAATGCAGCTGCGAGAGCAATTATGGGCTTCTCTAAGTATGCCCATATTACTCCAACACTCCGCAGTCTGCATTGGTTGCCGATCAATTTCCGGTCACAATTCAAAGTGTTGGTTATGACCTATAAAGCCCTTCATGGCATCGGACCAGAATATCTCCAAGACCGCCTTCTGCTGCACGAAGCCCAGCGACCGATTAGGTCCCACAGAATGGGCCTTCTCCGGGTCCCGTCAACTAAACAATATTGTTTGGCGGGCCCCAGGGGAAGAGCATTCTCTGTGGCGGCCCCGACTCTCTGGAACCAGCTCCCCCCAGAGATTAGAACTGCCCCTACCCTCCTTGCCTTTCGTAAACTCCTCAAAACCCACCTTTGTCGTCAGGCTTGGGGGAACTGAGATATCTCCCCCGGGCCTATACAATTTATGTATGGTATGTTTGTATGTATATCTGCTTAATAATGGGGGTTTTAAAAATATTTTAACTTGTAAATTATTAGATTTGTTATGAACTGTTTTATTGTGTTGTGAGCCGCCCCGAGTCTACGGAGAGGGGCTGCATACACATCAAGTCAAATCCAATCCAATCCAATCTAATCCAATATAAATAAATAAATAAATAAATAAATAAATAACCATTCCATAAGACCAACTGCTTGCCGCAGTTTAATAAGAAGAGAAATGGATTAATCCAGTGTTTTTCAAACACAAGGGAACATTAAGACATGGACCTCAACTCCTAAAATCCTCCACCCAGAAATCTACACTTCTTAATTACTAAGTTTAAAAAACACTGGGTTAAACTCTCCCAACCTGCATCATAGAAGAGAACAAGATATGTACTTTTCAAAGTGCATTCTGTTTATACTCAAAAGTTGCTCAGTTTAATCTAGATTCTTTTCATTAAACAGCATTGACATATTGAGGAATTAAATCTCAACAATTGGTGGATAAATATGCTCACAGTTTTGCTTCATATTCGCTAGCATTTTTAATGCTATAACATAATTTTAAATACTGGCTGAAAAGGCCTAATGAGTGTTGGAAGAAATTTAATCTCAAGGGCATGTTTATTAATGTGTATTTGAAATGCTGCCTGCACCTTACTCCTCAGCCATTGTGCAGCTCCCTACAAACTGTTCAAAAAAACTATGTCATTATCTGTTCTGTCGAGCTCTCTGGTAGAATCCTCCCAAAAATTCACAGATACAAATTTCAGACACACACACATGTTTGAAAATTCAAAACAATGTTCTTTATAACGAAAATTCACGTAAACCAAGCCCTCTTTTGGTATAGCAAAGAGCACTGGTCTCCAAACAAACTGGTAATCTGTACAAGTCCCTTATCAGTTCTGTGATACTTATCTTGCAGCTGTGAGGCAATTCACAGTCCTTCTTCTTTCACAAAGTGAAACACCCTTTGCTCTGCTTTAGTTTCAAAGCGGGGAAAAAGCAACTCGAAGTCAGCAAGGCAGGCACGAAATACAACGATCAGATAATCCTCCACAATGGACAAACCCACACGCTGCTCTTTATAGCAGCCTCACTAATTACCACAGCCCCACCCAACCACAGGTGGCCTCATTTTCTTTGATAATAATCTCTCAGTTGTTGTTGCCTATGCATCGCTCTCCGCATGTGTGGCTGTATCATTAACTCATGTTCCGAATCCAAGGAGGAGCTAGATAATTGATCTCCTTCTGAGCTGCCTGCCACACTCTCCGCCTCCTTGTCACTCATGTCTTCTTGGTCAGAGGAGCCTTCATCAGCACATTCCACCGGGGGCAAAACAGGCCTGCAGCATGTGGATGTCTCCCCCACATCCACAGTCCTTGGGGCAGGAGCTGGGCCAGAGCTAACCACAACATTATCAATGTGGCAGAAGGGGGAAAGTATTAAATACATACAGGATATAATAACAATGACAACAGTAGGAACAACTCCAAGACACATGTTCCAAAGCTCCACACTATCTTATGAATGAAGGCTTTTCCATATATGCCCAGAAGATGAATCATGGAAATGAAGAATATTTTCAAAAAAAGGGCTTCTTCTATTGAACTTTCACAGGAAAATTCACAGTGAGATAAGTCATCTATAAAGTTCAGAACCAAGATCCCAAATTGTATTGTAACAAGAAAGCACTGTCAAACAGTAAAGGTCTTCCAATAAACATATACAGTGGTACCTCTACTTAAAAACTTAATTCGTTCCATGACCAGGTTCTTAAATAGTAGCAACATTCTTAAGTAGAAACATTTTTTCCCATAGGAATCAATGTAAAAATAAATAATGTGTGCAAACCCATTAGGAAATAAATAAAAGCTTGGAATTTGGGTGGGAGGAGGGAGAAGAAGAGGAGGAGCAGAGTTGCTGCCGAAAGAAGAAGTTAAGGTGAGGAAAATAAAAAAATTCCAAAACTTTGAGGTTTAAAAAAAAGGGTGGACTCTGAGTCAGCGAGGAGGAGCATGCACCTCCAATACACCTGGCACGAGGCTGCCTCCCATACACTGCCTGCTGCTGCTGCTACTTGTTGCTTCTTCCTTCCCATGCTGAAGGGCTCCCCTCTCCTCTCGCTCGCTCGCTTTGTAGCCGGCGTCTTTCCTTCACTGTGGTGACTCCTCGGATGCCCAGAGCAAAGGGAATGTTTCTTTTCTCTGGGCGCTGGCAGACGTTTATTCCCTCTCCAAGCGCCCAGAGAAAGGAAAATGCTCCGTTCGCTCTGGACTGCCAAAGCCTCCTTAAGCGCCACCGAAAGGCTCCTCTGGCAGCCCAGATGGCCGGGATTAAAGGAGGAGTGGCAGGAAACTGGGCGGGCCTTTGTGCCGCTCTCGAATTTCCTGGGAAATTTTTCCGGGTTCGGGTTCTCAAATAGAAAATGGTTCTTAAGTAGAGGCAAAAAAATCTTGAACACCTAGAAAAGTTCTTAAGTAGAGGCGTTCTTAAGAGGAGGTACCACTGTAATTGTGTGGTTTCATGTACTAACTGAAACTTCTGAACACTCTTCAAGGTAATGCAATTTAAAGTTCATGGATAATTCCTCCCAGTTGTAATCACTCAGCAATGTTCACTAACTGTAGACTTGTGAATGTATTCCATGCCACAGGGACTACTAAGGAATCTGCCATAGTTACAATTAAGAGACAGGTGTATATTTATTCTGCAAGGGGAAGTAAAGCCTTACCCTGAAGAGACTGAATACCAAACTTAAGTATCAGTCTGGTGGATCGACTGTTTCAAGAGTTAGATTTCAAGGAGTCCTAGAGTGGCATATCTGACAGTCATAACTAGTGCTAGAATCTCACTTAAGGATGACCTCTCCTGACAATTTCACATAGCTATTGAAAACATGGAGGACCAGATGAAACCTTTAGAACATAACAGGCCAATGGCCTCACTGCCAAATAGGTCCACTACTTTTGGAGAACAGAAAAAAGCAGAACTATCTTAGTAGAATGAGTAGTTTTGGGTGAACCCAACGAAGTTGGGGTTTGGGTTCGGCACCCGAATTTTAAAAAACGTTCAGGTTCGGCACCCGGACCTGAACCTCTGCCGAACTTTCAAGTTCGGCGCTTGGGAAAGCGCCAGGAAGTGCCGCCGCCCAGCTGTCACCTTCTGGAACAGCCAAGGGGCTTCCCAGTGCTCTCCCAAACCTAAACCTGAACCCAAACCTTTGCCGAACTTCCAGGTTCGGCATTCGGGAGACTGCTGAGAAGCGCCCCGGCTGTTCCTGAAGGTGACAGCTGGGTGGCGGCACTTCCCAGAACAGCCAGTGAGCTGTCGGCCGGTCGGGAGGCACAAAAGGAGGTGGGGAATCCCACAAGGGGATTCCAGGGGCAGAGCTTTGACGTCACTGAGATGTCCTTCCTGGAGTCCCCGTTTCAGCCGGCCAGGAAGCACATCTCAGTGACATCAAAGCTCCGCCCCTGGAATCTCCTCGTGGGATTCCCCACCTCTTTTTTCGCCTCCCGACTGGCCGACAGCTCCCCGGCTGTTTCAGAAGGTGACAGCTGGGCGGCAGCGCTTCCTGGCGCTCTCCCGAACCCAAACCCGAACCTGAACTTTTGCAAAAATTCGGGTTTGGGTTCGGTATACCAAACCGTGCAAAGTTCAGTACGAACCCGAACTTTGCAGGTTCAGTTCGCCCAACATTAACAATGAGCAAATGTGCTTTCCAGACAATGTAAAAATATCAAGGTTGAGAGTCCAGGGACTGAACTCACTCTCAATAGTCTTCCTAGCACCATGGTAGAGAGCTGGATGGTGGGGTTGCCAGGAGAAGTCTGTGGTGGGAGGCCCGGAGGAGGATCTGCCACTGGGTGACACCAGAAAAAGGCTGAGCATCCTGGCACCAGATATCAGCTTTATAGACAGGCTGTTCTCTTGGCAATGAGGGAAACCCAAGTGCCTTCTTTTGAACCTGTTATAATGTTGTAATTATCACGTATTTTTATTTATTTTATTTATTTATTCATTTGTCCAATACATGGATACATAGGAAGAAAAATAGACATGTGATAATATAAATGAGGGTGAAAGTGAACTTAGAGGAGAGGATATATGAAAGGAAGAGAATATATAAGATAGGTGGAAGAAAGGAAAGACAATTGGACAGGGGACGAAACTACTGCACTTATGTACGCCCCATACTGGCCTCTTAGGAACCTGGAGAGGTCAGTCGTGGGTAGTCTAAGGGAGAAGTGTTGGGGGTTACGGGTTGACACAATTGAGTCCGGTAATGAGTTCCACGCTTCGATAACTCGATTGTTGAAACCATATTTTTTACAGTCAAGTTTGGAGTGGTTCGTATTAAGTTTGAATCTGTTGCGTGCTCTTGTGTTATTGCGGTTGAAGCTGAAGTAGTCATTGACCAGTAGGACGTTGCAGCATATGATCTTGTGGGCAATACTTAGATCGTGCTTTAGGCGACGTAGTTCTAAGCTTTTAAGACCTAGGATTGATAGTCTGCTTTCGTAGGGTATTCTGTTTCGAGTGGAGGAGTGAAGGACTCTTCTGGTGAAATATCTTTGGACATTTTCAAGGGTGTTGATGTCCAAGATGTGGTATGGGTTCCAGACAGATGAGCTGTATTCGAGGATGGGTTTGGCAATACTTAGATCGTGCTTTAGGCGACGTAGTTCTAGGCTTTCTAGGCCCAGGATTGTTAGTCTATTTTCGTAGGATATTCTGTTTCGAGTGGAGGAGTGAAAGGCTCTTATGGTGAAATATCTTTGGACGTATGTTACAGGTGTGCCATCCTCAACTGTACTGGTAATAACCAACTATTGGGTATTAGATAAAAATAAAGGCAAAACTTGGTATGTGAATTCAGTGTAAAAATATTCATCTGGTTTGAGATTGTTTTAATCAGTTCACAATATTGGCTTTTCCTATAGCCCAGGGATGTCAAACTTGATTTCATTGAGGGCCACATCAGAGTTGAGTTTGACCTCAGAGGGGCAGCGGGCATGGCCTCCTCGACATCACTTGTGTTGGAGCATCTCTCCCAGGCTTCTTTTTAGGCTGTTATGGCCTCCTCCAGTGCTCTGTCAGTGAAAACAGAGCTTAGGAGGGCAGCGTGCAATGCTACTGAGCTCCATTTGCACTGGCAGAGGCGCCGCAGACCAGTACAGTGGTACCTCTACTTATGAACTTAATTTGTTCTGTGACCAGGTTCTAAAGTAGAAATGTTTGTAAGAAGAAGCAATTTTCCCATAGGAATCAATGTAAAAGCAAATAATGCGTGCGATTGGGGAAACCACAGGGAGGGTGGAGGCCCTGCTTCCTCCCAGGAGATTCCAAGAGAGGGCCCACAGAGGCTTCTCCCCACCTTTCCCGGCCGTCTTTTCTCCCAGGAGATTCCTGGAGAGGTCTCATGGAGGCTTCTCCCTGCCTTTTCGGTTACAGTTTCGGAGGCTCGGATTTGTAAGTGGGAAATAGTTCTTGACAAGAGGCAAAAAAACCTTGAATAATAGATGGAGGTGGGGCCAGTTCTCTGAACAACTCAAAATTTCCACTACCGGTTCGCCAGAACTGGTCAGAACCTCTGAAACAGATGGTTTTTGCTTTGAATGCAAATGTGCCAAAATTAGCAATAATTTTCATACCCCAAAGCAGTTGTGTTGTGCACACACTAACCTAAAGTTGTGGCTTAATATAGCACATTTGAGCTAACCAGCAGAAGAATAAAGAAAACAACTTCAAAAAAAGACTTCAAAGATTTTGATATTTTAAACTCCACCAACTTGCTCTTGAGGCCATAACATTACTCGATGCAGTTAAAATCTTCATTTTCCTCCAAAGCCTTAGAGGAAGACGAACGAACATAAATTTAAGGTTTGCATTCACTTCAGAAAGGGACCTGGTTCTTCGACGGTTACAACCTTGTTAGAATGAACTTCCTCCAGCTCAATGAATTTTATACTAATGGGTTTCCCCAGGAAGCTGGTGGAACTTTTCTACAAATTTCAGATTAAATTGCTACACAGAAAGAAGTACCATGTTCTGGCAGCACCTCCTTTCCTGAAGAGTTAAGTCAATATGAAATTGTGTTGCACTTGTGGGATATGGATTAATCAGTAACTTTCCATCTTATTTCCTTTTAACATATACCGAATGTCAGACTAAACTCCCAGGGCTTGATCATATGTGATAACCTTAGTTTCAAACCAGATTCATAGATAAATCCATCAATTAAAAATAATTCAATGAAATCTTTTTTGAGCAGGCAGTAAAAAGCATGGGGTTGTAATAAAAAGCTATCCTGGCAATGAAGCTCAGGAGATTTAAAGCCCTGTTAAGCATGTGGATTCTTATGGCTCTTATGGTTTAATTGGTTAGATGCTATCAAGTCAGGTTACACCCACTCCCCTAATTATGTCATGGATCATGTTAGATTCGAGGTTCGATTACTGCAACGCTCTCTACATGGGGCTACCTTTGAAAAGTGTTCGGAAACTTCAGATCGTGCAGAATGCAATGCAACCCCCTGCAATTTGCATACCGAGCAAATAGATCAACAGATGATGCTGTTAATATGGCTCTACACTACATCCTTCAACATCTTGAATCTCCAATGACCTATGCCAGGGTCCTCTTTGTGGACTTCAGTTCAGCATTCAATACCATCGTACCGGGCATTCTCTTAACCAAACTAAATCAGCTAGCGGTACCTGAACACACTTGTAAGTGGATCACAAGCTTCCTAACAAACAGGAAGCAGCAGGTGAAGCTAGGAAAAATCACATCAGATATATGTACAATTAGCACAGGTGCCCCCCAAGGCTGTGTACTCTCACCACTTCTCTTCTCTCTATACACTAATGACTGCATCTCATACGATCCATCTGTTAAACTACTGAAGTTTGCAGATGATACAACAGTGATCGGACTCATTCGAGACAATGATGAATCTGCATACAGACGGGAAGTTGAACAACTATCCTTGTGGTGTGACCAGAACAATCTAGAACTGAACACACTCAAAACCGTAGAAATGGTGGTAGACTTTAAGAGAAACCCTTCCACCCTTCCACCTCTCACAATACTAGACAACACAGTATCAACAGTAAAGACCTTCAAATTTCTAGGTTCTATCATATCTCAAGACCTAAAATGGTCACCTAACATCAAAAACATCATCAGAAAAGCACAACAAAGAATGTTCTTTCTGCGCCAGCTCAGGAAGCTCAAACTGTCCAAGGAGCTGCTGATTCAGTTATTATTATTATTATTATTACTTGGATTTGTATGCCGCCCCTCTCCAAAGACTCGGGGCGGCTCACAGCATGTAAAACAAATCATAGTAATCAGACAGATTTAAGATATTTAAATATTTAAAAAACCCAGATACTAACAGACACACACACAGACACACCATGCATAAATTAAACATGCCCAGGGGGAGATGTTCTACAGAGGAATCATTGAGTCTGTCATCTGCACCTCTATAACTGTCTGGTTTGGTGCTGCAACCCAACGGGACTGACACAGACTTCAGAGGATAATCAGAATTGCAGAAAAAACAATTGCTGCCAATCTGCCTTTCATTGCGGACCTGTATACTGCACGAGTCAAAAAGAGGGCGGGTAAAATATTTACTGACCCCTCACATCCTGGACACAAATTGTTTCAACTCCTACCCTCAAAACGTCGCTACAGAGCACTGCACACCAAGACAACCAGACACAAGAACAGTTTTTTCCCGAACGCCATCACTCTACTAAACAAATAATTCCCTCAACACTGTCAGACTTTCTACTAAATCTGCACTTCTATTCTACTAGTTTTTCTCATCATTCCTATCACTCATTTCCTCCCATGTTGACTGTATGACTGTAACTTGTTGCTTATATCCTAAGATTTTTATTAATATTGCTTCTTCATTGCTTATTTGACCCCTATGACAATCATTAAGTGTTGTACCACATGATTCTTGACAAATGTATATTTTATTTTATGTACGTTGAGAGCATATGCACCAAGACAAATTCCTTGTGTGTCCAATCACCCTTGGCCAATAAAATTCTATTCTATTCTATTCTATGTGGCCGCGAGAGCCATCGTGGGGCTTCCTAGATTCGCCCACGTTTCTTCAACACTCCGCGGCCTGCACTGGCTGCCAATCGGTTTCTGGTCACAATTCAAAGTGTTGGTAATGACCTTTAAAGCCCTACTTGGCATTGGGCTAGAATACATCCGGAACCACATTCTACCGCACGAATCCCAGCGGCTGATAAGGTCCCACAGAGTTGGCCTTCTCCGGGTCCTGTGGACCAAACAATGTCGTTTGGCGGGGCCCAGGGGAAGAGCCTTCTCTGTGGCGGCCCCGGCCCTCTGGAATCAACTCCCCCCAGAGATTAGAACGGCCCCCACCCTCCTTGTCTTTCGCAAATTACTCAAGACCCACCTTTGTCGCCAGGCATAGGGGAGTTAAGATATTCCTTCCCCGAGGCCATTACAAGTTATGTATGGTATGTTTGTGTGTATGTTTGGTTTTTATAATATGGGTTTCTAGTTGTTTTATTAAATTGGATTGTTACATGTTGTATTTTATCATTTTGTTAGCCGCCCCGAGTCTGCTGAGAGGGGCGGCATACAAATCCAATAAATAATAATAATAATAATAATAATAATAATAATAATAATAATAATAACAATAATAATAAAAAATAATATCTCAACTTCTTTTATCAATTGTTCATACTTCATCCAAAAACTTTCAAGTCATGTCCTTATTTTTTCTATTTACCTTGTCTTTCTCTTCTACTTTCTTCAGTCTTTCCCGCAATGGTCACATACTGGCTTACAAAGGTAATTCCAGCAGTTCCCATTGTCATCATTAAGCAAATCCTGTGCAGTTGTTAGACATTCTGTCATGTGATCGCCACTTGTAACCTCCCAATGGTTTCCCCATTGATCTTGCTTGTCCGAAGCCAGCAACAAAAATCATAAATGTGATTTGTTTAATAGGAAGTGTTTTTAATAGGAAAGTGAACACAAGAACAAGGGGACACAATCTGAAGTTAGTTGGGGGACCCAGTTTAATAAAAGACAGCCAATTTTAATCAGTAATGGGGTAGGAAAATCATTAATTCACTTGACTTTAATTGGATGAAATCTGAAAATAAGCTAGAAAGTTCAATTAATCAAAAACATGGTAGCTTATGCTGTAATTTTTATGACTTTGCTTCTCTGTATAGTCTGGAGGACAGAAGGAAAAGGGGGGACATGATCTAAACATTTAAATATGTTAAAGGGTTAAATAAGGTTCAGGAGGGAAGTGTTTTTAATGGGAAAGTGAACACAAGAACAAGGGGACACAATCTGAAGTTAGTTGGGGGAAAGATGAAAAGCAATGTGAGAAAATATTATTTTACTGAAAGAGTAGTAGATCCTTGGAACAAACTTCCAGCAGACGTGGTTGGTAAATCCCCAGTAACTGAATTTAAACCTGCCTGGTATAAACATATATCCATCCTAAGATAAAATACAGAAAATAGTATAAGGGCAGACTAGATGGACCATGAGGTCTTTTTCTGCCGTCAATTTTCTATGTTTGACCATATCATGAGGACCATTTCACCTAGCTACCCAGCCTGAAGCGGGGGAGGGGCGACCCAGGAAGGAGAGTGTGGGAAACGCCAAGCAAATTGTCACTCAGTGAGTGACACTGGTAAGGTTGTAAGTCAAGGACTTAACAATTCACTGGAACGATAATAATAGGTCGAGCCACTCCCACCTGGTCACATGGTGGACAAGCCACTCCTATCCAATCACATGACCATTAAGCCACAACCACAAAATGAGGCACACCCACAGTGTGGCAGTAAAAATTTTTGCTACCCATTACTGGCTCCACTCCCCAGGCCAAGGCCATCTCCCTATCTGACATTGCGCAATGCAAGGTGTAATATACCAAGAAACTGGGGGGCGGGTGTTGTAGGAATGAGGTTAAATAGAAGCATGTGATTGGCTGAGCTGTAGGGGACAGTGGAATGTTTAAGGAGCTGTCAACTGCACTTGCAGTTATTATCCGTTATTCTTCATTATAAGTCATTCAGAGTTTGTCCTGCTGCTATCATTATCTGTTGTGAATTAAAATATATTGAAGGCAATGACTGACTTATCTTAGTCATTACCCCCACCAACCAAGGTACCTATCACTGGCAGCAAGGATGGGATGCTAATCATTAATGGAGTGATTGAGGTCCATTGAAGAGAGACTGCTTAAGCTAAGGAGAAGAGAGTTTTTTTGCCTGTGTCAAGTCTGATGTACCATTTGAAAGAGATTCCAGTATGGCAGCTCAACATAACTTTCCTCTTTTTAACCCTCCTGGTGAGTCATGGGAATCCTATGTGCCATCTCCCTGTCTGACCATTGAACAATGCAAGAGAGCCTGAAGAAGCTACCAGGGCAGAGGGGGCAATTTTTAATTTAATTTTATTTATTATATATTTGTTATACAAGTATAGAATTATAGTTTGTATTAGCATAACAAACTATAAAGAAGTGATAAAAAGGATAAAATGGTGGAAGGTCTTAAGCATAAAACGTATCAGGAAAGACTTAATGAACTCAATCTGTATTGTCTGGAGGACAGAAGGAAAAGGGGGGACATGATCGAAGCATTTAAATATGTTAAAGGGTTGAATAAGGTCCAGGAGGGAAGTGTTTTTAATAGGAAAGTGAACACAAGAACCAGGGGACACAATCTGAAGTTAGTTGGGGGAAAGATCAAAAGCAACATGAGAAAATATTATTGTACTGAAAGAGTAGTAGATCCTTGGAACAAACTTCCATAAGACGTGGTAGATAAATCCGCAGTAACTGAATTTAAACATGCTGGGATAAATATATATCCATCCTAAGATAAAATACAGAAAATAGTATAAGGGCAGACTAGATGGACCACGAGGCCTTTTTCTGCCATCAGTCTTCTATGTTTCTATGTTTCTAAATGGTGAACATTTTATTTATTTTATTTATTCAATTTTTATGCTGCCCTTCTCCTTAGACTCAGGGCGGCTTACAACATGTTAGCAATAGCACTTTTTAACTGAGCCAGCATATTGTCCCCACAATCCGGGTCCTCATTTTACCCACCTCAGAAGCATGGAAGGCTGAGTCAGCTTTGAGCCAGTGATGAGATCTGAACCGCTGACCTACAGATCTACAGTCAGCTTTAGTGGCCTGCAGTACAGCGCTCTATCTGCTGCGCCACCCCTGCGGGACATCGTTGACCATTGTAGTTCAGAGTTGGTTGCTAAGCCCCAATTCACAATTACATTACTCTGAGAACAGTGCAATGGCACTGTTTAGGTTTACTAGATAAATGGTCAAAGCAATGGAAACTGCAGTTTAATGTTTCCAAATGTAAAATAATGCACTTGGGAAAAAGGAATCATCAGTCTGAGTATTGTATTGGTAGTTCTGTATTAGCAAAAACTTCAGAAGAAAAGGATTTAGGGGTAGTGATTTCTGACAGTCTCAAAATGGGTGAACAGTGCAGTCAGGTGGTAGGGAAAGCAAGTAGGATGCTTGGCTGCATAGCTAGAGGTATAACAAGCAGGAAGAGGGAGATTATGATCCCACTGTATAGAACGCTGGTGAGACCACATTTGGAATACTCTGTTCAGTTCTGGAGACCTCACCTACAAAAAGATATTGACAAAATTGAACGGGTCCAAAGACGGGCTACAAGAATGGTGGAAGGTCTTAAGCATAAAACGTATCAGGAAAGACTTAATGAACTCAATCTGTATAATCTGGAAGACAGAAGGAAAAGGGAGGACAAGATTGAATCATTTAAATATGTTAAAGAGTTGAATAAGGTCCAGGAGTGAAGTGTTTTTAATAGGAAAGTGAACACAAGAACCAGGGGACACAATCTGAAGTTAGTTGGGGGAAAGATCAAAAGCAACATGAGAAAATATTATTTCGCTGAAAGAGTAGTAGATCCTTGGAACAAACTTCCAGCAGACGTGGTAGATAAATCCACAGTCACTGAATTTAAACATGCCTGGTATAAACATATATCCATCCTAAGATAAAATACAGAAAATAGTATAAGAGCAGACTAGATGGACCATGAGGTCTTTTTCTGCCGTCAGACTTCTATGTTTCTAACAGTTTACATGGTTTTAAGATTCATTAATAGTAATGGGATTTAATCAAAACTGGTTTGTTCACTTATTCATTTGCTTATTTGATATCCAATTTGTCCACTCAAGGAAACCAATGGTCAATAAAAGTTTCGGTGCAATGGTAAACGTTCAAAAGGGGTGAAAGGCTCCCAATTCGCTGGTGCCTGTCGGTTGTAGAAGAGCCAGTCACAAACAGAACATGAGGCTCTGCCCACTTGCCTGGATGCTGCCATTTGGGTTCTTTTACCTTCTGTGCATGCACAAAGCCTTCTGCCATACAGAGTACAGATTTGCATAGCCGCTGCTGATTGGCTAATCAAGTGGTAGGAGAAATGAACTGCTGTCAGTGACCAGCCGACTACAGGGAAGCCCTTAAAAGTGGTTTCCTTGCAGCCTGTCGACACTTGGTTTTCACTAAGCCTAGGAAAATTAATGCTAAACTGATGCTATATCTCGCCTCTTCATTTATATGCAACTCTAACAGATCTGATTCTTAGATGTGATGAGTCCAAGCTGAACTATTTACATGAAATGAACTGCCAGATTCAAGAAGGATCTATATTGCAATGGATCCTCTGCTTGCTCCCAGGATAAATGAAGTCACAAATGACCCAAAAGATCCCACAAAAGAAAGAGTGAGGAACAATATTTTTATTCATGCACAACATGTTACAAATTGTAGGACTGTCTGCAGAAAGAGGCAAAGAAAGTCAAGATGATGGCCGCAACCACACAATTGGAGAACCTTTTAAGATACAGGGTGTACAGAGTGGCATTGTGACACCCCCGCCCCCTATGGACCCTCCTGACAAATCAGTATTGATGAATTTCCATCCAACCACCCGAAAAAATACCTTTATCCAAGTCGCTTCTAACATTTTTTTTTAATTTTTAATTTTTATTAATTTTTATTAACAAATATACAAAACATAAAAGTTGATCAAAACAGAAGACAATTAAGTCCTAGCATGATATAACAATTTATGAACATAGAAATTTGTGAAAAGAGTGAAAAAGAAGGGAATAAAGAAAAGAGGGGAAAGGGTAAAAAGAACTAAGGAGATAGAGAAAATAAAGAAGGTAAAGAAAATAAAGGGGTTGGCGAATATCCGAGGGAGCTGTATTGAAAACGGGAACCAGTTCTTAATTTATTAGCTCATTCCCTAGTATCGGGTTAGTCATCTGGGTATTTTAGTGCAAGCGTTGAGTTAATTTAAACATAGAGATTATAAGATTTAATAATAAGTATTCTGTCAGTATATATCTAAAGTCTCTTATCACTATATCCAAGAGTATGAGAAGGCTATATATCGGATTTGTATCTGGTTGAGTTTATAACCATCATTTCAATTATGTGACGTGGTGTTCTCTTTTTTTCTCTAACCAACTGTAAAAAGGATCCCAACAATTGTTAAATGAGGACGTTGTTTCATTCCTAACTAGTATAGTTAATTTTGTCATCTCTGCACAGTATTTAATTTTTTTAATTATTGCGTCTTTCGGAGGTATATCCTCGTTTTTCCACCACGGTGCAAAGGTTAGTCTGGCTGCTGTAACTAAGTGGACAATTAAATGTATTTGGGTTTTAGGCAGCTTCTAACATTTTCTTTACATAAGCAAACTTCATTGCAACATTTTCACTTTTCCTTCAAAACTGCAATTCAGAAATCCTAAAGGAAATTAAGATAATTAAAACTGAGCCTGAATCAACAAACCAGTGTTAACAAGTCATGCATTGGAGAATAAAGTGATCCCCTCCTCTTTGTGACATCCCCTTGTATACTTGTAGACTGCTCTGGCCCTCCTTTTCTCTAGGCTATCCATGCCCAGTTCCCTCAGTCTCTCTTCGTAAGTCTTGGTTTCCAGTCCCTTAATCATCTTGGTTGCTCTTTTTTGCACCTTCTCCAGAGTTTCAGTGTCTCTTTTGAAGTGTGGTGACCAGAACTGAATACAGTACTCCAAGTGTGGTAGGACCAGGGCGTAGTAGAGTGGTATAGGGTCTTCTGAACTAGAAGACTTCCAAGGTCCCTTCCAGCTCTATTCTCACTGATATTTATCAAATTTATTTGCTGTCTATCTTGCGTTTCAGACATTCAGACAGATATCTCATTGAATGTTTGAAGTCATGTTGAGATTGAGCAAGTGTCCCTATAAAACCAATAGTCAGAAATTAATTTTAATTCTATGCCCTTTACTCTAGTAATATATAATAATAAATTTGTTTCAGAAGAACTTAGAGATTTCTTGAAAGTTTATCCACAGTTTTATGAGAAAATTAGTAAAAATGAGAATCAGCATGGTGTAGTGGTTTTAAATCTGTACCAATACACAAAGTATTAGTTTAATAGGGTTTGGATTTACAAATTCCAGTTAAAATAAGAACTACTTGAAGTTAAATATCAATCCAATATTTTGAAGAAGCTTCAAAATTACACTATCCTAGGTTTATTTTATTTATTTTTATTTATTTATTAGATTTGTATGCCGCCCCTCTCCGAAGACTAGGTGTTCTGGTCCAGGCTTATTCAGATTGAAACAAAAGGCAAAACCCCACAGAAAGGCAGAAAGGTGTGTTGAATGTGATCCAAGATGCAATGCTGGTTGATGCTGGTTTATATTTTAGTTATTGAGGAGACTCCATAATGATGGCCATGTATGTAATGAATAATGTGGAGTTCTAGTATAAGTCAGACTCCATATTATATGCTGTATAGGAAAAAAAAATCCTTACCTAGAACATTTAAGAATTTTTGGTTTATAGTCCTTCACTCCTCCTCACGTAACAAATTACCCTATTCCTCCAGACTTCAAATACCAAATCTAGAAAATTTACCACTACGTGGTCCCCGAACTGATTTAACTGTTGTTCATAAAATCATACATCATAATGTACTCCCTGTCAGTGACTACTTCACCTTTAACAACAACAACACAAGAGCACATGATAGATACAAACTGAATGTAAATCGCTCCAAACTTAATTGCAGAAAATACAATTTCAGCAATAGAGTGGTCACCATCTAGAACTCATTACCTGACTCTGTTGTTGCTTCCCCCAACCCCAAAATCTTCAACATCTACAACTGACCTCTCCCCTTTTCTAAGAGGTCTGTAAGGGGCGTGCATAAGTGCACTTTTGTGCCTAATGTCCCTGTGCTGCTGTCTATTACTTTTCTATTACTACGTTCTACTTATGTTATGTTATGTTAATATGTACTATAATACTATAATTTTTTGACAAATTGATAGATAGATAGATAGATAGATAGATAGATAGATAGATAGATAGATACATAGATAGATACATAGTTAGATAAATATATTAATTCCTAAGGGAAGAAGGTTTAAAAGACAACAAAAATGGGAAAGACTTAAATTTGTTGGGTGTGATGACAACTCTAAGGGATACAGGTTTTCAACTGAATTTGGGAAAGTGATTGTGTCTTGAGATGCAAATTTTGAGAAGGACGTTGGATGAGAAAGAATACATTGTAATACTGAAGTATTCTATAACCAGGATAAAACTGAGTTAGACCACAATAATGAGGAAACTGGAAGTTCAAAGGCTTTGCAGGATAGCATTAAGATGGAGATTGAGAGTATTGCAGACTCAGAGCATATACAAAGTAGTGATTGTGAGAGACTGTTACCAAGAAGGTCAAAGAGAATAGAATAGAATAGAATAGAATTTTATTGGCCAAGTGTGATTGGACACACAAGGAATTTGTCTTGGTGCATATGCTCTCAGCATACATAAACCAGTAAAGAAAAACCACCAGAAAGGTTCAGATATATATGAGATGTATATGCATGCATTGTAATGTGCGAGCCACAAAGCTATGACAAAATGTTAGGCAATGGAAGAAGGCCATGAATGTAAAGTTTCAGATACTACAAAGACCAAAAGTTTTGGATATTTGAGTTTGCCCAGGGACCATAAAGCAATAGAGTCAAAAAAGGTTTCAAACGCAGTACAGTGATCCCTCGAGTATCGCAAGGGTTACGTTCCAAGAACCCTCGCGATACTCGATTTTTCACGATATAGTGGTGCGGAAGTAAAAACACCATCTGCGCATGCGCGCCCTTTTTTTCCAACAGCTGAGGACCCGCCTGCCCGCCGCTTGTCCGGCCGCCGCGCCGCTCGTGCCGGGAACCAAACAGCCCGAGTTGCTCCCGGATTCTCCTCCGACCTGCCCTCAACTTACCTTCCAGCTGATGCTTCGATCCTTGGAAGAGGCCAGAGCACCTTTCTGCACCACACTCTCCGCTCGGGTTCCTTTCCGGAAGATGGAAGTTTCTCTCCTTCCATCCTTTCTAGCAATACAATACTCGATGGTTAAAACCAGGCTGTTTGGTTCCCGGCACGAGCGGTGCGGCGGCCGGACAAGTGGCGGCCGCGCCTGGCGGCAGCACAAACACCACACCAGCCGCACAAGCGCCGGCCGTCGCGCCGGTTGTGCTGCCACTGCTGGCGCGGCCGCCGCTTGTGCGGGTGTTGTGGTGGTTGTGCCGCCGCCAGGCGCAGCCGCCGTTTGTCCGGCTGTTGTGCTGCTCGTGCCGCCGCCAGGCACGGCCGCTGTTTGTCCGGCCGCTGCGCCGCTCATGCCGCCGCTGCTGGTGCGGCCACCGCTTGTCCGCACGCCCGCCCTTCGCCCGCCCACGCCGTTGCTCGTGCCACTCAGCTGGGAAGCGGCGCTGGGGTTTCCCCGCCGCCCACGCAAAGGGAAAACCCCGGCAAGAGGGGGAAGACCCAGGGAAGCCGCCCAGCAGCTGATCTGCCCGGCGGGGAAGCAAACTCCACCATCTACGCATGCGTGGCCATAGAAAAAAAAAGGGCGCGCATGCGCAGATGGTGTTGTTTACTTCCGGGTTGAAAACTCGCGATATAGCGTTTCGCAATAATCGAGATCGCGAAACTCGAGGGATCACTGTATTGCTGAAAAGAGATAATGACATCATAATCATAGTTTCTGTTGATATTTGTATCCGTGTGAAGGATGGCTGCAGGATAGAGCAAGTGTTTAGGCATGTAAATAAAACATTTGTTGTAAAAGATCTTGGTTTTCTAAAGCATTATTTAGGAATAGATGTGAGGAAGATAGGTGACAGGTATTTTATATGGAGTCAATGTAAAAAGATTCAACAGGTAATAGAAAAACTTAACATGACCGATGCCAAGATAGCCAGGACTCCAATGGTAATTGATTTTAACGCACAGGGAAGTCATAAAATTTTCAGTATGTCATTAATTGGTAGTTTATTACACATTGCCAACTTTATGAGACCCAATATCTCATATGTAATTGGGGTGTTAAGTAGAAAAGTTTCAAAACCCACTATAAAAGACTGGCAAGGGTTAAAAGGAGTAGTGAGATATTTGAAAGGAACTGATACATATGGGTTAAAGATACAATAAAGAAGATTATACAATGTATGATAAATAGTTCTTTTGCTAGCCTAAATGATAGGAGATCATGTTTTATTGTAAAGTATGTGAATGTCCCAATAACGTGGAAATCCAGGAAGCAGATGTCAATCAGCCTTTCAACTGCAGAAGCAGAGATCAAGGCATTGTCTGAAGTGTGCTGTGAATTTGTATGAATGGAACAATTATTGAAAGACCTTGGGGAATACATTGAAAAGCCAATAACTGAGGACTTACAGACGTGCAAATATCTTGCAGAAGCAGAAAGTATGAAGCATCAAAATGCGGTGAAATACCAAAATGAAATGATAAAACTGTATTATTTGAATCAGGCTTTAATGTAGCTGATGGATTCACAAAACCTCTAATTGATGTAAAACATTGTAATTTAATGAAACATATGAATGTATGGCCAGTGGAATATTAGAAGGGGTGTCAAGGATTATACTATCCTAGGTAATGGTCCATTTAAGGTAAAAAGGTTGTGAGTATGCAAAGCAGTTACAGTGCTGAGTCATAGTGACTAAGCTGCAACCTGATTGGGTTAGAACAGTATAAGAAGCAATGCACCTTTGCAGTGGGTGTGGTTGTCCTGGTTGATTGGTTGATTGACTAGTTCTGGTGTGTGGTTAGTCTCGTGGATGGATTTACTCTGTCATGGTTTATAGTTGTGGTAAAGTACTTTGTGTAAATAGAAGAATAGGAAAGATTCTATTTTGATACTCTGGAGAGTAAAGCTTTTTAACCAGTTCCTGCTGAATTGCCTTCATTCTTCATCGGCTTCAGTTCAGCATTTGGAATATAAATGTTACAATTTAGAATAGTTGCATGCATATTAACAACAGCGCGTCAGACATTTGTCTTATGGCAATTGGGTAATTACAAGGACTGCTGACCAATTACAATGTTTAGTTAATTAGCTGCATTGCTTTTAATCAATTAAACGAGCAATTAATCTATTAAATACATTGACCAATATTATGTTGCTTGTACATTTGTTTTTAAGTTTTCCTGGTTATCCTTTTAAAATATTTTCTTTGTTTTATGCATTTTCACATTGTGACTAAAATGGGGTTTCTATAGTATTTTGATTTATAAACATCAATATAGCATCCAGTAACAATATGGCAATATGCCTTATTATTGGGGGGGGGGATTTATAGCTATAAACAATGGCAGCAATCCAACAGGAAACTCTTATTGTCACTTCTGTCAAATATAATAAGGAGGAGGAAATCAATTTGTGCATGCTAGAATACCGTAATTAAATGTATGGTTTAAAAAAGTTATTAACCTTGATTGTGATTGAACTAGAGGGAGAATTAAGCATTAAAACAGTTTGACTTAACTTATTAAATCAGAGTAATTATGTCTGTGGATCAGTTTGGATACTTTTAGAGTCAGACTGAAATTTGTTGAATGGAAATGTATATCCATCATGTTTTAGTTTTTTTTTTTTAACATATTGCATGAAAATGGAATGTTTAACATTCTTCAGCCCAACTGATTTTCAGAATTTATTTATTTATATATTCGATTTTTATGCCACCTTTCTCCTTAGACTCAGGGCGGCTTACAACATGTTAGCAATAGCACTTTTTAACAGAGCCAGTCTATTGCCCCCACAATCCGGGTCCTCGGAAGGATGGAAGGATGAGTCAAACTTGAGCCGGTGATGAGATTTGAACCGCTGACCAAAGATCTACTGTCAGCTTCAGTGGCCTGCAGTACAGCACTCTACCTGCTGCGCCACCCCGGCTCATTCCAAATGAGTGATAAAAGTGACTTATATTTCTAGAAATATTAGTTCCAATATGTCATTAAGGCAGTAGATCAGTTGTGGGATTCCATTTTTTTTACTACCGGCTTTTTGAGGGTGGCTTGGTGGGCATGGTATGGTGTGGCTTGGTGGGCATGGATTGGTGGGTGTAGCAGGGGAAGGTTACTGCAAAATCACCATTTCCTCCCGATCAGCTAGAATACAGGAGGCAGAGAACAGATGGAGGCAGGGCTAGTCAAAGGAAATTTACCGGTTCTCTGAACTACTCAAAATTTCTATTATTGATTCTCCAGAACTGGTCAGAACCTGCTGAATACCATCTCTTGAATTGACTGTGTAGCAGAGTCTGATAGAACCAAAGGGAGGAGTCAAACAAAGAATTAGTTTGGAGTGGCTATGACAGGGCTGTCAAACTCGCTGGCTGGATTTGTCATGACTGGCCAAGCCTGTGCCCATTTTGGCCAAGAGGAAAACAGTCCTGATACATAATATGATGCCGCCATAATGACGTGAGCTTGACACCCCTGGTCTACAAATCGCAAGAGGACAAAGTCTAAACCCCGCCCACACACTTTTGAGGTTCATTTAATTTTACCCAGGTGCAAACCATTAGTCAGAAAAGATTCTTGTTTAAGCAATAAATCAATAATTTGGAACCTTCATATATGGATCTGGTCTTTGGCGCCTGATAGGTTTAGCTCAGGCTACTAAATTGTTAATTAATGCAAGGTGAGACTGCAGAATGTTTACATTTCAAACACTAGATTATATTTAAAAATAATACTACACATAAACATATTTGCTTTTGCACAGGTGTGGGGTGATAGCCAAAGAAGTCTATGGCATGCAAAAGAAGGGGAGGGCTACAACTGCATGGTTGTGGATGCCAACTTGACCACAGGATTTACAATGGATTGAACTGAGAAACACTTTGTTACTCATGGAACCAGGCTTGAAATCCAGCAGGTTCAAACAAGTTTTGGAGAACCAGTAGCAGAAATTTTGAGTAATTCAGAGAACTGGCAAATATCACCTCTGGCTGGCCCCAGAGTGGGTGGGAATGGAGATTTTGCAATATCCTTTCCCTAGGAGTGGGGAAGGAATGGGGATTTTGCAGTATCTTTCCCCTACCATGCCCACTAAGCCAAGCCCACAGAATCAATAGGGAAAAGTTTTGAATTTCAGTCCTGCATGAAACTGTCATGGCTGAGTAAGAAGTTTGATCCTAACTCTCCCTTGATGCAGGCTAACACTATAATCATTACACTACACTGGTTCTACTGATTTTTTCTACCACAAAGCAAAATGTTTTGCAAATAACTGTGTTTTATCCATAGGATTGGCTTAGCAAATTATTATTTAGCAGGATCGAGATATCTAGATTAGAGCATCGCTTTATTCTTCTGACTGGGGATTTGTCTGAAAAGGAATGCTTTTTCTGTTTCATACTTCCAAGAAATACTGAGTTAGTTGTTTCAGGGAAATCTAAAAAAATAAACTTGGAATAACATGTATATCTATTAATTAATCTAATTTATATGCCAGCCAACTCTTCAAGGATTCTATGTCCCTGCTATATCATTTTTTTCCCTTTCTTTATAGCTCTCCTTTTTCCTAAGTGTGTTTATTTTGGAAAGAAAGAAAGAAAGGAGGAAGGAAGGAAAGGAAGGAAGGAAAGAAGGAAGGAAGGAGATATAGAGTCAATTATATTTAAGCTATGTTAAATGAAGACTTAGTCTCATGCACATATATTTAAAAAAAAATAGAAGTTGCCTTCAAAATGAAAGAAACCCACCGGACTGAATGAATGAAACATCCGTTCAATAAATAAAGCGGAGCCAAATGCTATTTAAAGGGCATCTTTGGTGCCAAAGACCTTTGCTGGCTTGCGGTTGGGAAAAGCTTTGGCGGTAAAGCCCACTGGAACCCTCGAAAGCTTGGAGGCTTCAGGGACACCAGTTATTTCTCAGCAGGATTCAAGATTCACCGCTCGCCCCGTTTTGCTTTATTTATTTTTTATTATTTATTTGTTTGTTTTGTCCAGTACACAATAATACACAATGAGGGTTATGGAGGATATAATCAGGTAGAATGTATTAAAGGGGGAATAGAGGAGAAAATAAAGGAGTGAAATATAACTATGAGAGAATAGCAGGAAAAGATAGAGGTATAGAAGAGAAGATATAGGAGATATAGGAGAGACAATAGGACAGGGGATGGTAGGCACTCTTGTGCACTTATGTACACCCCTTACTGACCTCTTAGGAACTTGGTGAGGTCAACCGTGGATAGTCTAAGGGTAAAGTGTTGGGGGTTAGGGGATGATACTACAGAGTCCGGTAATGAGTTCAACGCTTCGACAACTCGATTACTAAAGTTGTATTGTTTACAGTCAAGTTTGGAGCGGTTAATATTAAGCTTGTATCTGTTGTGGGCTCTTGTGTTGTTGTGGTTGTGAGATGCTATTTAGCCAGTAGCAGTGACCTGGTGTTATGCCATCCTACTTACCACATTTTCAAGCCATGTGCATGCATGCAAGCCAAGGCACATGTGTGGAAGGCCATGTATGTGTGTGTAAAAGGGCTGCATGTGAGTTCAGCGAGCTCATGTATCTGCACTTGTATTTTCAGTGCTGGGTGAACCAGTAGGTAAATTATGTGAATCCCACCTCTGTGCTGTATGTATATTATATGTATAGCTTTTCAGATACAGTATACAGTATATTTTACATTGTGAAGGACAATAAGTTTACATGAGTCTGAAGAACATAGCAAGGGTTATGAATTTTTTTAATTTTTGATCAGAGATAATGATTGTAGTGATTCGTGGGATATGAGCCATTTTATACTTACTACAATAATAGATTGTAGGCAGTGAAGGGCTACCAAATTTTTTACTACCACACTGTGGCCGTGGCTTATGCAGGACGCCCTGCATTTTCTTTCAACATCTTTCAGTGCAAATTGGGTGCTCTGGGGTGGAGCTCCATTTCCGCTACCCCACTGTGTTCCGCCCCATCTGGGCAGTAGCCCGCCCCTGATTGTAGGGCTTTGTTAACAGAAAGCTTTGAGGTTTAACTTTGTTGTCGGTTTACCTGTTAACTATATATATGATAGACAGGTGTGTAACAGGCCAAATTGGTTGCAAATAGCTGTAGAGGTTTATAAATCCTGAGCTGATTTGCAAGAGGAGGAAGTTACCCTTGTTGCAATATACTGTACATATCACTATTCAACTGGGGGACAATATGTATGTGTTTTGGAGGATTTTTTTGGTCTTTTTAATCATTTTAAAAATGTTTTTGGTCCTGCTCCTTTTCACTCCAAGTTACCTTTTAACTCCAAGGCAGCTTTTATGGGTTTTGATAGCAAACACTAGTCTGCTAGGGCAGAGTCATTCAGGCCAACCCTAAGTTTTTCTTCCAAGGATAACTAAAACCTATTGGCTGTGATTAATTAAGCCAAAGAACCATCTGAGGAGGCCCAATGTATCCAATACTTCATTCAGCAGGATCTCATGCAAGCTTGTGTAGCAGCAAGGCCAAATTCCAACTGCATTAAACACACAGCAAGAAACATACAAGATCATCCATAAGAACCTATATTATGTTGCTTATACAATTTCTTTTTGTCTTCATAAGCACAAAAGCTATATAAGCTAGAAGATTCAGCATCTTAGCCCTGAATAATTTACGTGCAGGGAAGACAAAGTTATTGCCACTGCAGCTAGCAAATCAAATTATAGCATTGGAAGATCTCTGTACTCCAGCTGTGATTCCTTTGTTTGTTCTTCCAAGCAGTAGGTGATTAGAAGAAAGCTCCAAGATATTTAAAGGTTTTCAGTTGTTTGATGTGGGTTGCATTCATTTACCAAATGTGAAATTAGGTTGCATGGTTCTTGATCAATGAGACTATGCTGCTTCTACAATAATTCATAACTAATCTGAAGATTGTTGATAAGGCTCTCAGACTCAGTTGAATGTCAACCTCTGTCACCAATTGAATGCTACATCTGCATTAGAATGGAGAAGAACGTACAGGAGTTTATTGGTCAACCTTAAATGATGAAATTTGGCCGAAATTTTTGACAATGGCGATAATATATACATTAAATGGGGTCTTATATGAATAAATATTTGTTTTTTTGTTTTTATGCAGATACTCAAATTCATTATGTAGCACTCAACATCCGCATGGAAGGAAGCAAGCAATGGGGTAACTCTTTTTAAAAAATATTTTAAATTGTAAATTTATTAGATTTGTTATAAACTGTTTTTTATTGTGTTGTGAGCCGCCCCGAGTCTACTGAGAGGGGCAGCATACAAATCTAATAAACATAAACATAATCTCACGGTTCCATTTAAGGTACAATATCTAGACGAGGAAATTGAAGGGGCAATCATCAAATTTGCAGATGACACTAAGCTAGTAGGAACAGCCATTATCCCAGCAGATAAGCTGCCCCGAATCTTTGCAGAGGGGTAGATAATAATAATAGTAATAGTAATAATAACAGTAACAACAGTAACAATAACAACAGCAATAGTAATAGTAGTAATAATAATAGTAGTAGTAATAATAATAATAATAATAATAATAATAATAATAATAATAATAATTAATCTTGAATACAGGGCCCTATCTAACAATATGAAATTCAATGTAGATAAAAGTAAGGTTTTACACATAGGCAAGAAAAACCAACAATATAGGTACAGTATAAGCTAGGTGAAACTTGGCTTAATACCAGCAACAGTGAGTGGGATCTTGGAATTCTAGTGGACAATCACTTAAATATGAGCCAAAATTGTGCGACAGCAGCCAAAAAAGCCAGTGCAACCTTAGACTGCATTAATAGAAGGACAGACCATGATCACATGGAGTCCTGGTACTGCTTTACAAAATCTTAGTAAGACCACATTTTTAATACTACATTTAGTTCTGTTTGCTGCAATGTGAAAAAGATGCTGAGACTCTGAAAAGAGTGCAGCAAAGAGCAACAAAAACGATTAGGGGGCTGGAGGCTAAAACCTATGAAGAATGGTTACAGTAATTGTATATGTCTAATGAAAAGAAAGACTAGGGGCGATACGATAGCACTGCTACAATATTTATGGGGCTCTTACAAAGAAGAGGGAGTCAACCTATTTCCCAAAGCACCAAAAGGCAAGACAAGAAACAATGGTTAGAAATTAACCAAGGACAGAAGTAACCTGGAATTAAGGAGAAATTTCCTAACAGTGAGAGCTAACAACCAGTAGAAGTTGCAAATGCTTCATCATGACTAGAGGCTTTAAGATCAGACAGCCATTTAGAAACATAGAAGTCTGACGGCATAAAAAGACCTCATGGTCCATCTAGTCTGTCCTTATACTATTTCCTGTATTTTATCTTAGGATGGATATATGTTTATCCCAGGCATGTTTAAATTCAGTTACTATGGATTTATCTACCACATCTGCTGGAAGTTTGTTCCAAGGATCTACTACTTGTCTGCCACAGGTGGCATGCGGAGCCATGTCGGAGGGCACATGAGGCATTGTCCTATGTCAGCTCCAGCATGTGCATCAACTAGATGATTTTCAGCATTGGGGAAGGCCCTTTTGCCCTCCAGAGGCTTCCGGGAAACTTCCCTGAAACCCAGGAGTGCAAAACAACCACCTACGGAAAAGCAGAGGTTCAGAAAAATGGACTTCTGCTTTGCCCATTGTGCTGTTTTTTGCACTCCGGGGCTTCCAGAAGCTTCTCTGAAGAAAACATTTAAATGTGTTAAAGGGTTAAATAAGGTCCAGGAGGGAAGTGTTTTTAATAGGAAAGTGAACACAAGAACAAGGGGACACAATCTGAAGTTAGTTGGGGGAAAGATCAAAAGCAATGTGAGAAAATATTATTTTACTGAAAGAGTAGTAGATCCTTGGAACAAACTTCCAGCAGACGTGGTTGGTAAATCCCCAGTAACTGAATTTAAACCTGCCTGGTATAAACATATATCCATCCTAAGATAAAATACAGAAAATAGTATAAGGGCAGACTAGATGGACCATGAGGTCTTTTTCTGCCATCAGACTTCTATGTTTCTATGTTTCTATGAAGACTCCAAAGTATGAAAAACAGCACAATGGGCAAAGAAGAAGTCCATTATTTTGAACTTCCAGTTTGCCCATTTGGGTGATTTTTTTCACCGTCCCAGGCTTCATTGAGGCCTGTGCTCATGCACAACATAGGGGGATGTGCATGCATACAGGGGAGAGAAGGGTCTGGACATGTGCATGCATGCTGGCCCATGCACAGACCCTCTTTTGGTATGCGAACCGAAAAAGTGTCACCCTTACTGGTATAGGGGGTTGGACTAGATGACCTTTGAGGTCCCTTTCAACTCTATTACTCTATGTCCCTTCTAACTTTGAAAACTGAAAATTCTGTGCAGCGGAAAATGCCAAATACTGAAAGCTATTTACGGAGGGAAACTAGCTTCAAAAATTAGCACATTATATGAAAACACAAATACGGGCACTTTTTCTGCAATTTTTCCCCCTTAGATATGGAATTGAATTTTGCTTGAAAGTTTTTCACAGATTATAGAACATAGCATGGGTGGCTACGACAGGCACCATCTATTTTCTATGTATTTGAAGATTCCTTCTGTCAAATATACATAATCTCCATTGGCAAATAACTGTAGCAAGCCTCTCCGATATAGTTTATCTGTACAAGCAATTGTGGGACCCTAACATGTAATTCAGAATAAGTGAAACCTATTTTTTTCCCTTCATCAAAGTCGGAGTATAATATACAATGCCTTGTTTAGACAGAATTGGCCAGGTTGTTGTTGTTGTTTTAAAAACACTGAGCTGTAAGATTATTCAGAAGTTAGGCTCAACTGATTTACAACTGTTCTGATCATGATTCCAGAGGTCCAGAGGTGGGTTTTCCCATGGAGGGGAGCCTCATGGCAATCCCAGCACTGTAAAAACGGGCGCTTCGGCTGGCAAAAGGCGTGAATTTTGGGCTTGCACGCATTAATCGCTTTTCCATTAATTCCTATGGGAAACATTGTTTCATCTTACAAACTTTTCACCTTAAGACCCTTGCCCCGGAACCAATTATGTTTGTAAGACAAAGTATCACTGTATTACTACATGTCTATTTTTCTTCCTATGTATTTGTGTATTGGACAAATAAATAAATAAAATAAAGAAGGTTTTCTTTTCTTCCTTTAATGTCAGCTAACAATATTATTCTGGAAAGACAGCAGTTGCTAAGAAAGCCAAATTCATAATCCTGTTTTAAAATAAATGTTTAGCTTGAAAATAAGATACATTTCTGCTAGTGAAATACAATAGATTGTTAACAAAGGCTTGGAAGTTTAATTAATTTTTTATTTTATATGTTAACTATGTTATCATATAATACTAGACAAATGTCAGATTAAGTGGTTTGAGCAGTGTTGTAGAAATACAATATGTAAACCATGTGCCTGCTTTGCAAGAAGGGAGGTGATATTATCTTCGAAATATATGTATCAATATTCAGCTGGGAGTACAATTTACGTAGGTGTCTCTTTTCTTCTTTCTTATGCATTTTTTGGTGTAGTCTTGTTAGCTTTCTTTTGTTTTTCTATTATTTTTTCTGTTTTTTTCTTCTTTAATGATTTTTTTTATTTTTTGTTTTTAATAGTTTATTGTTTTATTGAAAAAAAAGAAAAAAAGAAAAAGAGATGGGGAAAGGGGATACAAAAGAGAAAAGGAAAGGGAAGGGAGGTAGGCCACATTTTACATGATATGGATAGCATATAGCAGTCATTGTATATCAGTTCTCAATATTAAGCTATACAAAGTAGAATGACAATAAAGTAACAGTAAGTTGTATATATTCATATCTATTACTTATATAGATTCAAAAGTGTTTTATTTATTTATTCATTCATTTATTCATTTATTTATTGGATTTGTATGCCGCCCCTCTCCGAAGCCTCGGGGCAGTTAACAGCAATAACAAGACAGCATACAATAATAATCCAATACTAAAAACAATTAAAAACCCATTATTATAAAAACCAAGCATACATACAGACATACCGTGCATAAAATTGTAAGGGCCTAGGGGGAAAGAATATCTCAATTCCCCAATGCCTAGAGGCAGAGGTGGGTTTTAAGTAGCTTACGAAAGGCAAGGAGGGTGGGGGCAATTCTAATCTCTGGGGGGAGTTGGTTCCAGAGGGCCGGGGCCGCCACAGAGAAGGCTCTTCCCCTGGGTCCCGCCAAGCGGCATTGTTTGGTTGATGGGACCCAGAGAAGACCCACTCTGTGGGACCTAACTGGTCGCTGGGATTCGTGCAGCAGAAGGCGGTCCCTGAGATAATCTGGTCCGGTGCCCTGAAGGGCTTTGTAGGTCATAACCAACATTTATTATGGCAGTGTGGGAACTGAGAGATATGTGGAAAGGCGAAGTAGAGTTTGAGTGGGGAAATAGGGAAAAGGGGAGATAATACCTGCTATACAGTGGTACCTCAAGATACGAACCCCTCGTCTTACGAACAACTCGTGATAGGAACCCGGGATTCAGAAAAATTTTGCCTCTTTTTACGAACTTTTTTCAAGTTACGAACCGGCGTTCGGGAGGCTGCTGGGAAGCCCCCAGGCTGTTTTAAAAGGTGACAGCCAGGCGGCGGGGCTTCCCAGCAGCCTCCGAACGCCGAACGCGGAAGTTCAGGTTTGGCGTTCGGCTTCGGGAGGCTGCTGGGAAGCTGCCCGGCTGTTTTAAAAGGTTGCAGCCGGGCGGGGGACTTCCCAGCAGCCTCCCGAACCCCGAACTTTTGTCGAATTTCCGGGTTCAGGGTTTGGGAGGCTGCTGGGAATCCCCCAGCCCGGCTGTCACCTTTTAAAACAGCTGGGCAGCTTCTCGGCGGCCTCCCAAAGCCGAACGCCAAACCCGAACTTCTGCGTTCGGCGTTCGGAGGCTGCTGGGAAGCCCCGCCGCCCGGCTGTCACCTTTTAAAACAGCCTGGGGGCTTCTCGGCGGCCTACCGAACGCCGAACCCAGAAGTTCGGGTTTGACGTTTGGCGTTCGGGAGGTCGCTGAGAAGCCCCTAGGCTGCTTTAAAAGGTGACAGCCAGGCGGCAGCGTTTTTTTTTGCGTGGTTTTTTTCCCCGGTTGCACGGATTAATTGACTTTACATTGTTTCCTATGGGAAACAATGTTTCATCTTACGAACCTTTCGTCTTACGAACGTCCCCCTGGAACCAATTAGGTTCGTAAGACGAGGTATGACTGTATAGCAGGTGTTAGTAGTTTGACGACTTGTTAGTTTATTGTGTGTGGTAGGTGTATATGTTTAAGATAGGTATAGACTGAGTTGTTAGTATTTATAAGTGTATATCAAAAGAATTGAATTCAGACAGTATATGCAAATAATGGTGGTTTTTTTTTTAGAATTTTGAGTTGTATGTGGATGGGGGGGTTTGTCACGTTTTTTTTAAAAATAAAAGACATTGGGGGGGAAAAAGAACGAAAATTGATACATTTCATTTTATATTCCACATGAAAGAATATCTGCTTTACTAGATCAGGAATGGGCACCTAGGCTCCCTACAGAGCATGGATGGCTCAAGAATTCTGGGAGTTGATGTCCGCAGGTCATAAAGGGAGCATTGTTGTCCCCATCTGTGGTAGATGTGTGCTGAAATTTGATGAAAAAGTTCACAGGAAAGGTTTGGACAAAGAGAACAGAAATGTTTATTCTCTGTGGGTATACCAAAATCGGTTGTTTTGGCATACCCAGAGTATATCAGTATATACCAGTATATTCAGAAGATAAGTCTTTCCTGTTTTTAAGTTTTGTGTCTTTTGTTTAAATTCTGTTTTAAGGAGATAAGTGTTTGCTGATAAGTGTCTGTTGCTCTTGTGGAAGGGACAGTTACCCAATTCATATCTGTTTAGGGCATATGATGGACCATGTAAGATAGTATTCATCTTTAGGAGAAAGGAAACAGGATGTAAACCATATTTAGGCAAGGAATTCTCTGTACCTCTGTCATAGGTTGAGGAATTCTGTATAACAGTATATAACCTGCTCTTTAGCTTCTGTACAAGTGTATCTTCTTTTTTTGAATGTTAGTTCAATTCAGAAACATTTCCCGCCACTCGCATTGGGATTTTGGATCCTGCATACTGTTGTGTTTGGCTCTGGCCCAGCTCCTGCCCCAGGGAATGTGGAGGTGGATGCAGGGGAAACTTCAACATGTCATAGGCCTGTGTTATTGCCGACAGAGTCAGTTCAGAGTTTAGTTTCCTCGGACGAAGAAGAAAGTGGGAGTGACTCGTCAGAGGGGGGCTTGGCAGACAGCCCAGGCAGTCAATCTCCTATATCTTCCATTGATTTGGATGAAGACGTTTTGGATCCCCGCAAGCACAGAATTATGCGTAGAAGAGATCAACTAAGAACATATTACAGGAGATAAGAGCGGCCACCTGTGTTTGGGTGGAGCTCCAGTAATTAGGGCTGCTGCTATAAATAGCAGTATGTGGGTTTGGTCATTGTGGAAGAGTATCTGATCGCAGTTCGTGAGGAATCCTGTGTTGCTAGTTTCTGGACTTTGCTTGTTGATTTTTCACGCCTTTGAAAAAAAAGCAGAGCAACGTGTGTGTGTGTGTGTGTGTGTGTCTCACTTCGTTGGAAGAAGAAGGGGTGTGAAGTTTCTCAACAGCTGCTAGCTAAGTACTTAATGACTGCTTAAGGTTAATTGTACAGACTACTCTGTTGTTTTGGGACGAGTGCTCTTTGCAATACAAAAAGAGTGCTTAGTTTATTTAGAATTTTGGGATAAAGAACATTGTTTTGAATTTTCAAATGTGTGTGTGTGTCTGAAATTTGTACCCTTGAATTTTCGGGAGGCTCCTACCAGAGAGCCCGGCAGAACACATACCAGATGTTTGTCATTATACTGATAGTTATAAAGCCACAACTTTTAATTAAGAAATCTGTCTCGTAATCTTCCTTCTAATGTGGGAATTCATAAGCTAAGCCTCAAGGAAAGCACTTCCATGCCTTCTGTGTCCAGTGCACTAGTGCAGAGGTCCCCAACCTTTTTTGCACCAGGGACCGGCTTTAAGCTAGACCAGTTTTCCATGGCCCGGTGGGGGGGGGGGGAGCTAGCTGTCAGCGGCGCCGTAAAAGGGGCGATCAAGAGAGGAATGGGTGAATGAATGGACGGAGGGTGGGAAGGAAGGAAGGAAAGAGGGAAGATACAGGAACAGAAGAAGGGTGCAAAGAAGCAAGGAAAGGTGTGAAAGGGGAGAGTAAGAGAGGAAGGAGTGAAAGAAGGGAATGAGGGAGGAAAGAAGGGAGAAAGGAAAAGGAAAGCAAGAAATGGAGGGAGGAAAGGAAGGAAAGAAAGAAAGAAAGAAAGAGGGAAGGGACAGGAACAGAGGAAGGAAGCAAGGAAACTTATGAAAGGGGAGAGTAAGAGAGGAACGACTGAAGGGAGGGAGGGAGGGAAGAAGGTAGGAAGGAGAAAGAAAAGAAGAAATAGAGGAAGGGAAGGTAAAAGAGAGAAAGAAAAAGAGCAAGAAAGAAAGCAAGAAAGAGAAAGAAAGAAAGGCAACTTCAAAGAAAGGCTCACTGAGCATCTCTAATTCTCTCTTTCTATCCCTCTTTCTTTCTTTCTTTCTCTTCCTTTCTCTCTCTCTTCCTTTATCTCCTCCCTCTCTCTCCCTCTCTTTCTCTCCCCCCTCTCTCCCCCTTTCCCTCTCTCCCTCTCTTGCTATCTCTCCCCCCTTTCCCTCTCTCTTTCTCCCTCTCCCTCTCTTTCTCTCTCTCCCCCCTCTCTCTTTCTCTCTCTCCCTCTCTTTCTCTCTCTTCTTCTCACTTTCTCTCTCTTGTTTTCTTTCTGTCTCTTTTGCTTTCTCTCTCACTCTCTCTCTGTTGTTTTCTTTCTCACGCTCTTTCTCTCTCTTGTTCTCTCTCTCTTTCTATCTCTTTCTCTCCCCCTTTCTCTCACTCTCTCTTTCTCACTTTCTCTCTATCTTGCTGTCTGTTGCTCGCACTCACTCTCGTTCTCTCTCCGTTCTTCTCAGCGGTGACGCGCGCACGCCCTGCCCGCCTCACCTTTGCTAGAGCACTTTCGTCCCGGGCTCTCAGCAAGGGGTTTGCATGAGAGGCGGGGCAGGCGGAAGGTGATATTCAATGTCGGGGGCGCACGGGCGGTTGCGCGCGCTCCCTATCCCCCTGCTAGCCCACTCGGAATATTCCAAATAAGAAAAGCCTTTGCCGGCGAAAGTTTTTCTTATTTTGAACATTCCGAGTGGGCTAGCAGGGAGATAGGGAGCGCGCGCAACCGCCCGTGCGCCCCCGACATTGAATATCACCTTCGCCGGCCCCGCCTCTCCTGCAACCCCCTTGCTGAGAGCCCGGGACGAAAGTGCTCTCGCAAAGGTGAGGCGGGCTGGGCGGGCGTTCCGGGTGCGGGAGGAGCTGCGGTGAAAGGCAGGAGGTGGCGGAGGAGCAGAGGGGGCAGATCGGGCGGGCGGTGGGCAGCGCGGAAAGTCCGAGGGGGCCCTGGCGCCGCGGACCGGCTGAAAAACCCCAACGGCCCGGTCCTGGTCCGCGGACCGGCAGTTTGAGACCTCTGCACTAGTGGGTTTCATTTACCTTCAGTGCCATTTTGGAACTGTGAACCCATGTGGCTCTTCTATGCATGCACACATAATCTATGATGATTTCCGGGTGGGTGGGCGGAGCCTCCTGATACCACTGCTACTGATTTTCCCAAACCAGGGCAAACCAGTAGCAACCCACCACTGCTCCAGTGGCTATAAAACAAAAGCTTATCCACACTATGAATGTGTAGCCTCTTGTCTCTCTTACTAATATTTCACTCATACCCCATGAGAAAGGGGATTGGGAGGGTCATCAGCTCAGTGACACATATTTTACAATTGAAGGGTTCAGTTTCTGGATCTTCAGATTAAGTCTGGAAATAAGCCTGAAATGTGGAAAAATGTGGACACTACTAGATACCATAAGGAAGAAAATCACTAAGCCCCTAGCATGCTATAATAAAAAGAAATAGATTCCATATAGAGAGCCTCTGTTTTGTGATTACTATTATAATTTCTAATGGACTGAAACAAATCTCTCAATGAGCAGCTACTAAATGTAGACACTTTGATGATTTGACTCAATTAATACTAATCTGTTTCTTGCTAGTTTCCAAGAGATTTCCAGGGTTTTGTCATTTATCAGTAGACTCAGGGCATCTGTTTCATTTTTTTTCCTCTTAATGCGAAAAAGATATACAGTGTATAATGTCCTTGCAATGCAATATATATTGCATACGTACAATAGGTGTGAGTGTGTTGTAGTTTTGTGCAGTTTTTCTTTCTCATGTTTTCATCAGCAATTTAATAAACTAATATTCACGAGCACATGGTTTATGGATATATTTATACAAGAAAACTGCTTAATATGATCTTAAATATTATATGTAGGCAGGAGTGGGCAGCAGGCAGGATGGGGTGGAATGCAGTTCCACTGGTGGAAATGAAGATGCATGTGCAGCTCCAGCTGATCGGCGGCTGTTACTTCCTGCATTACTGTTCTCGGCTCGGCTCTCCTTCTTTTCCCTGCTGCTGCTGCTGCATCTGCACTCCTTGCTTTTTTCCTCTTTCCTCCTTCCTGGCCTGGTAAAAGCTTCCCTCTCTCCTGCCCGGCTCGCCTCCAGCCTCACGTGGCCACCTCCCACCTGAGATGCAAGCAGAAGGCGTGGGTGGAAGCAGCGCTGGCAATATTTATGCCTCTGGCAGCACCCGTAGAAACATAGAAACATAGAAACATAGAAGTCTGACGGCAGAAAAAGACCTCCTGGTCCATCTTGTCTGCCCTTATACTATTTTCTGTATTTTATCTTAGGATGGATATATGTTTATCCCAGGCATGTTTAAATTCAGTTACTGTGGATTTATCTACCACGTCTGCTGGAAGTTTGTTCCAAGGATCTACTACTCTTTCAGTAAAATAATATTTTCTCATGTTGCTTTTGATCTTTCCCCCAACTAACTTCAGATTGTGTCCCCTTGTTCTTGTGTTCACTTTCCTATTAAAAACACTTCCCTCCTGGACCTTATTTAACCCTTTAATATATTTAAATGTTTCAATAATGTCCCCCCTTTTCCTTCTGTCCTCCAGACTATACAGATTGAGTTCATTAAGTCTTTCCTGATACGTTTTATGCTTAAGACCTTCCACCATTCTTGTAGCCCGTCTTTGGACCCGTTCAATTTTGTCAATATCTTTTTGTAGGTGAGGTCTCCAGAACTGAACACAGTATTCCAAATGTGGTCTCACCAGCATTCTATATAGTGGGATCATAATCTCCCTCTTCCTGCTTGTTATACCTCTAGCTATGGAGCCAAGCATCCTACTTGCTTTCCCTACCGCCTGACTGCACTGTTCACCCATTTTGAGACTGTCAGAAATCACTACCCCTAAATCCTTTTCTTTTGAAGTATTTGCCAACACTGAACTGCCAATACAATACTCAGATTGAGGATTCCTTTTCCCCAAGTGCATTATTTTACATTTGCCTAGCTATGCAGTCTGAGCCAGGCGGGTGCTAACCCAGGAAGGAGAGCATGAGAAACGCAAAGCAAATTGTCACCCCAGTGACTAACACTGGTAAGGTTGTAAGTTGAGGACTTAACAGTTCACTTGAACGATGATGATCTTTCAAGCCACTCCCACCTGGTCACATGGCCGGCAAGCCACTCCTACCCAGTCACATGACAATTAAGCCACACCCACAAAATAAGCCACACCCACAATGTGGCAGTTAAAATTTTGGCTGCCTATTACTGTATTTAGGCCATAGGATCCGACTGAGCCAACTCTCTATCTTAACATTTCAGAGGTGCCAGGGGGAGTAGGAGACTGCCTCCTCCATGATGTTGTGGTTAGCTCTGGCCCAGCTCCTGCCCCAAGAACTGTGCAGGTGGATGTAGGGAAACGTGAGTGACAGGGAAGAGGGGAGTTTGGCAAACAGCCCAGGAGAAGATCAATCATCTGTATCATCCTTGGATTCTGAACAAGAATTAATGACACATCCACGCATGCATAGAGTGATGCATAGGAGACGACAACTGAAGGATTATTACAAGAGAAAATGAGGCCACCTGTGGTTGGGTGGGGCTCCAGTAATTAGGGTTGCTGCTATAAATAGCAGCGTGTGGGTTTGGCCTTTGTGGAAAAGTATCTGATCGCAGTTCTTCAGGAATCCTGTGTTGTTGTTTTCTGGACTTTGTTGATTTTTCACGCCTTTGAAACCAAAGCAGAGCAACGTGTGTGTGTGTGTCTCACTTCGCTGGCAGAAGAAGGGGTGTGAAGTTTCTTCACAGCTGGTAGCTAAGTACTTAATGACTGTTTAAGGGAAATTGTACAGACTACCCGGTTGTTTTGGGACGAGTGCTCTTTGCAATACAAAAAGAGTGCTTAGTTTATTTGAATTTTGTGATAAAGAACCTTGGTTTGAATTTTCAAATGTGTGTGTGTTTGTAATTTGTACCGTTGAATTTTTGGAGGCTCCTACCAGAGAGCCCGGCAGAACACATGGTTAGAGTCCAAGAGTTCTTGCTGGTGCTTCCAGTGAAGTCTTGTTGATCTAAGAAACCTAAAACACATTCACACTGAGTGTCAAATTGACCCAGAGATTAAATCCAGCAGGTTCTGCCAGGTTCTGGAGAACCGGTAGCAGAATTTTTGAGTAGTTCATAGAACTGTTCATAGAAATACCGCCTCTAGCTGGCTCCAGAGTGGGGAGGGATTGGGGATTTTGCAGTATCCTTTCCCTGCCATGCCCACCAAGCCACACCACGCCCACCAAGTACTACCCACAAAACTTGTGGTAAAAGAATGTATTTCACTAATTGACCTACACCTAGAAGTATTAAAGAAAAACCTTAGGCCACACTATCTTACCAATGACAGGCCATGCTGGTTTTACAGGAAATCTAATTTTATGATCTGCTACTTATGAAGAAAAAAGAGGATAATAAATATCAAATGAGGTAATGAGCAATATAACAAGTGGAGCCTTTCAGACCAATGTAAAAGCCTAATTTTACATTGGACAGCAATATAAAGAATATTAGATTTGAATATTAGAATTATTAAATTTGTTACAAAGTGTTTTTATTGTATTGTGAGCCGCCCCGAGTCTGCGGAGAGGGGCGGCATACAAATCTAATTAATAATAATAATAATAATAATAATAATAATAATAATAATAATAATAATAATAATAATATAGAAGCTTCTCTGTTACCTGGAAAAAGTTTGGATCTAAGAGCCGAGAATTTGGGGGAACCCAGAACCCTTCCCCATGTATAGAAAACACAAAAGTTAAGATGAGATGATGTCTATGAAAATGTGTATGAAAATGTATTTGTGCTATCTGTGGTGCCTTTAAAACGGTTAGTGTTTGGTTGTGCTACTATTAACTGCAATATTTGCAAGCAAACGTTTCCTGCAATTTAAGATCAATTGTTTACTTCATTACATTGGAATTTTGACCCATTTCTCTGTGGCAAACTGCTTCAATTCAGTAACATAAGGTATTTCTTCACACATAAAGAACACGTAAAGCTCTGTCAACTCTTAGTCCACAAATGCTTAGACTTGGTTTAGACTTGGTCATTCTAAAAACATTTATTTATTTGTTTATTTATTTATTATTTATTTATTTTGTCCAATACGCAATAGTACACAATGAAGGTTATAGAGGATATAGTAGAGAAGAAATACGAGATATAGGAGGGACTATAGGACAGGGGACGGAAGGCACTCTAGTGCGCTTATGTACGCCCCTTACTGACCTCTTAGGAATCTGGAGAGGTCAACCGTGGATAGTCTAAGGGTAAAATGTTGGGGGTTAGGGGATGATACTACAGAGTCCGGTAATGAGTTCCACGCTTCAACAACCCGATTACTAAAGTCATATTTTTTACAGTCAAGTTTGGAGCGGTTAATATTAAGCTTGAATCTGTTCTGTGCTCTTGTGTTGTTGTGGTTGAAGCTAAAATAGAAATATTGTTCGTCCTCATCAGTTCTCTTGTAGACTTTTGTATGTTTGGGATCACTGTCTGGTGCAAAAACCAGTCCCAAAGCAATGAACTACGTCCAAACTATGAAATTACCATTTCCATCTTTAAAATTGACATGACATTCATATTGCTAATGATGTCTTTTATTGCCACCATGAATGTAGCCATATTCATATAGCCTCATAATTCCACTTTTGACTCAACTCTACCTGAAACATTCTGCTAGAAATTTGGAGAGTCATCTAGGTGCTTTTTGACAAACATGAGAGAAGCATCAACGTTCTTTAATGAGCAATTATAAGTTTTATGAGTCTCCAGATGGTTTAATAAAATTGCTTGTGCTATTTTAGTTTGCGATTTTACCTCGCTATATAAAGGATAGTATGGCACATGAGCTAGAATTTATTATGTATCATTTCCAAGGGGATTGTAGTTGTAAAATGCTGTCTTGAACAAGTAGAATTATAATATTTATTTCAATAGAATAGAATATGTGGCCAGTGATTAATCCCCAGCCCGGATTTGCCGCTGGGCCAGGGAGACATGGCTCCTAGTGTGGCCGCCATCTTGAAGGCCGGGATCTTGCCCCATCCCGATTAAGTTAAGGGTTCTGGAAGAGATGCTTCGAGAGTATCACCCTTGCAGGAGCGTGGAGGCGCTCCTGCAGGGTTTTACGGAGGGATTTAGGATACCATATTTCGGGCCTAGGAAGGCTTTCATGGCCAAGAACCTTAAGACGGTGGTGGGTCATGAAGATATTTCTAGGGCTAAAATCCAGAAAGAGGTGGCCGAAGGAAGGGTATTGGGCCCCTTCGCCGGCTCTTAGGGTGTCCCCCTTGGGGGTGGTTCCCAAGAAGGGTAGTAGTGAATTTCAGTTGATTCACCATTTGTCCTTCCCGAAGGGAGAATCAGTGAATGATTTCATTCCTGATGAGCTTTGCTCAGTTCGCTATATGTCCTTTGACGCGGCGGTGGATATGGTTAGGAAGTGTGGCGTAGGAGCTCGCTTGGGAAAATGCGACATTAAGTCTGCATTCCAGCTCCTTCCCATACAACCAGATGATTTCAAGCTTCTGGGTTTCCACTTTGAATGTGGCTATTATGGAGATACAGCATTGCCCATGGGCTGCTCTATATCTTGCTCTCTGTTTGAGAGCTTTAGCACCTTCTTAGAATGGGCGCTCAGGAGGCGATCCAGTTTGGATTCGGTAATTCATTACCTCGATGATTTCCTGGTGGCTGGGCCTGCGCATTCTGAGCGATGTTCGGCTCTAATGTCGGCCTTCAAGATCCTTTGTACTCACCTGGGGGTTCCTTTGGCCCCCGAGAAGACCGAATGCCCCGCCACCAGGATTACCTTTTTGGGTATTGAATTGGACTCTGTCGAGCAATCTTGTAGATTGCCCTTAGAGAAGCTAAGTAAGATCCAGGGTAAATTAGACCAGGTGTTGGCTAGCCGTAAGGTGACCCTTCGCCAGCTTCAGGAATTGGCCGGGCTACTTAATTTTGCCTGCAGGGTGGTAGCCCCCGGCAGGGCATTTTCCCGGCATGTGTACATGGCGATGAAGGGGCTTTGTTTGCCCCATCATTGAACACGATTATGTGCTGGGGTATGGAATGACTTACATGTCTGGCGGGTCTTCTTAGCCCACTTCAATGGTCTGTCCTTCTGGAGGCACGAGCAGAACACAGAACTGCCAATGCAATACTCAGATTGAGGATTCCTTTTCCCCAAGTGCATTATTTTACATTTGGAAACATTAAACTGCAGTTTCCATTGCTTTGACCATTTATCTAGTAAAGCTAAATCATTTACCATATTACAGACCCCTCCAGGTATATCAACCCTATTGCACACTCTAGAGTCATCAGCAAATAGGCAAACCTTCCCTACCAAACCTTCCCCTATGTCACTCACAAACATATTAAAAAGAATAGGACCCAGAACAGACCCTTGTGGCACACCGCTTGTAACCTGTCTCTGCTCAGAATACTCGCCATTAACAATAACACTCTGATGTCTACGCTTCAGCCAGCTTGAAATCCACTGAACTATCCAGGGATTAAGTCCAATCTTCACTAATTTATCTACCAGCTCTTTATGTGGAACCATATCAAAGGCTTTGCTGAAGTCCAGATAGGCAATATCCATGGCACCATCCTGATCCAACACCTTTGTGACATAGTCAAAGAAATCAATGAGATTAGTCTGACATGATTTGCCTTCAGTAAAGCCATGCTGATTTGGGTCCAATAAGTTATTGTTTTTTAGGTGCTGTTTTATCCTCTTTTTGAGTAGAGTCTCCATCATTTTAACTATAACTGATGTCAAGCTAACTGCCCTGTAGTTACCAGCTTCTTCTCTACTGCCCTTCTTGTGGATAGGCACAACACTGGCCATTCTCCAATCCTCAGGAACATCTCCTGTTAACAGGGATTGGTTAAACAAATCAGTCAGGGGGGTAGCAATGACAGATCTGAGTTCTTTAAGAACTCTGGAGTGGATGCCATCTGGACCCATTGCTTTATTTATCTTTAATCGTTCAAGTTCTTCTAAGACATTGGTTTCTATGATCACTGGAGCTGAATCCGTACAGCTGGAAGCAATGCTATATCCCTCCATAGTATTATTTTGTAAGGTGTCTTTTGAGAAAATTGAACAGAAGTAGCTATTGAAATGGTCAGCAATCTCCTTATTCCTATCAATGCATGTATTATTCCCGGTACTAAGCCTTGTGATGCTGCAGTTTTTCTTCTTCCTATCACTAATATATCTGAAGAAGGTTTTATCTCCCTTCTTTACTGATTTTGCAATTTCTTCCTCTTTTGAGGCTTTAGCAGCATATATTATCTGTTTCGCCTCCTTCTGTCTCATTTTATACACCTCTCTATCAGCTATACTTCCAGACTCTTTATACTTCCTATAGGCAGCCTTTTTTCATTGACTATAGCCCTTACATCATTGCTAAACCATAGCGGTTTCTTCTTCCTTTTACCTTTAGTTATTTGCTTTACATAAAGTCCTGTGGATTTTAAGATGGCCTTTTTCAATACAGTCCACTGGGTGCTCGCTCCTGCCATTTTATCCCACCACTTTAATTCATTATTTAAATATTCCCCCATTGCATTAAAATTTGTTTTTCTGAAATCCAATACTTTGGTTGCAGTGTAGGATTGCTCACAATCAGTTTTTACATCAAACCACAAATATAGATGGTCACTGCTACCTAAATTGACCTCTGAAACCCAATTCCCATTTGTAAAAACTAAATCTAGAATATTCTCCCCTCTATTTGGTGTCTTAACTAGCTGTGCCAGAGCTGCTCCTGTAAAGGCCTCTACTATATTCTTACTTTTGCATGTAAGGGCACCGGGGATATTCCAGTCAACATCAGGCATGTTGAAATCACCCATAACCACAATAACTCCCTTTACTGCCATTAGGGTAATTTCATCCACAATCTTGTTGTCATGTTCCTCAGATTGCCCTGGAGACCTATAGATCACACCAATTCTAATGACAAAACCGTCTTTATTTTGCATGCAAATCCAGAGGGTCTCCAGATCTTTACATGTATTTTGAATTAGTATTGTTTTTAGACTTTCTTTAACATAAATGGCTACTCCACCTCCCCTTCTCTCTATTCTATCATTCCTATACAGTGTATATCCTGGTATGGATATTTCCCATTCATTAGAATCCTTAAACCATGTCTCAGTTATGGCAACCAGATCCAAATTATCTCTAGATATTATGGCCATTAACTCACACAGTTTGCTGCTCAAGCTTCGAGCATTCGTGCACATTACCGAAGAACATTATTTTCATTATTAGTTTGCCCCTTATCATCAACAACTACATCTATTTTATTTACAGCTCCCTTTTCATAAGCTTCCAGAAACTGATTTATCCTCATTGGTCGGGGACAGAAATCATCCACATCTGTTACATCTCTGTCCCCTTTACCTAGTTTAAATGCCTGTCCAAAAAAGTTCTGAATTCCTCACCTAGCACCTGGGTACCTCTGTATGATGGATGCAAACCATCCCTCTTAAACAACTCCCTATTAGACCACCCACTGACCACCCACTTACATAGCCAAAACCTTCAGCTTTACACCACTGCCTTAACCACACATTAAACTCTGAGACAAGTTATATAAAAATATAAAAATATAAAAATTATAAATATAAAAAATATAAAAACATAAAAAACAAACAACATAAACAACATAAAATAAACATAAAATATAAAAATATAAATATTTTTTCTCTATAAAAAACAAAAAACAAACAAACATTAAAAACATAAAAACATAAAAAACCATAAAAAACATAAAAAACAAACAAACATAAACACCATAAACAAACACAAACACAAAAAAACATAAACATTAACATAAACATAAACAATATAAATAAAAAAATATAAATATATAAAAAATATAAACATAAAAAACAAAAAACATAAAAAACATGAACATGAACATAAACATAAAAATATAAATATAAAAATAAAAAATATATAAATATAAAAAATATAAAAAACAAACAACAAACAACATAAACAACATAAACATAAACATAAACAAATATAAAAAATAAAAATATAAAAATATAAAATATATAAAAATATAAAATATATAAATATAAAACACAAAAATAAACATAAACATAACATAAACATAAATATAAATATAAAAATATAAATATATAAAATATATAAATATAAAAAACATAAAAAACAAACATAAACACAAAGACAAACACACACAAACACAAACATAAACAAACAAACATAAACATAAATAATATAATATAAAACACATAAAAACAAAAACCAAAAACAAAAACATAAAAAACATAAACATAAACACAAGGAAAAATAAACACACACAAACACAAACACAAATATAAATAATATAAACATAAAACATAAAAAATAAAAAACATATACAACATAAACAACATAAACATAAACAACAACATAAACATAAACACAATGACAAAGACAAACACAAACACACACACAAACACAAACATAAAAAACATAAAACAAAAATAAACATAAACATAACATGAACATAAACATAAATATAAAAATATAAAAATATAAAATATATAAATATAAAAAACATAAAAAACATAAACACAAAGACAAACACAAAGACACAAACATAAACAAAAACATAAACAAACAAACATAAATAATATAAATATAAAACACATAAAAACAAAAACATAAAAAACATAAACATACAAATATAAATAATATAAATATAAATATATAAATATATAAAATATATAAATATTAAAAAACATTAAAAACATTAAAAACATAAGAAACATAAAAAACATAAACAAACATAAACAAACACAAACAAACATAAACAACAAAAACATAAACATAAACACAAAGACAAACACACACACAAACAAACACAAACATAAAAAACATAAAAAACATAAAAATAAACATAACATAAACATAAACATAAATATAAAAATATAAAATATATAAATATAAAAAACATAAAAAACAAACATAAACACAAAGACAAAGACAAAGACACACAAACACAAACATAAACATAGACAACAACATAAACACAAAGACAAACACAATCATAAAAAACATAAAACATAAAAAACATAAACATAAACAAATATAAAAATATAAAAATATAAAATATATCAATATAAAATATATCAATATAAAAAACATAAAAAACAAACATAAACACAAAGACAAACACACACAAACACAAAGACAAAGACAAACACAAAGACAAACACAAACACAAACATAAACATAAACATAAACAATATAAATATAAAACACATAAAAAACAAAAAACATTAAAACATTAAAAACAAAAACATAAACAAACACAAAGACAAACACAAAGACACACAAACATAAATAATATAAACATAAAACACATTAAAAACAACATAAAACATAAACAACATAAACAACATAAACATGAACATGAACATGAACATCAACATAAACATAAACAAACATAAACAACATAAACAACAAAATAAACATAAACACAAAGACAAACACAAACACACACACAAACATAAAAAACATAAAACATAAAAAACAAAAATAAACAACATAAACAAACATAAACATAAATATAAATATAAAAATATAAAAATATAAAATATATAAATATAAAAAATATAAAAAACATAAAAAACAAAAAACACAAACACAAACATAAACATAAACAAACATAAACATAAACAAACAAACATAAATAATATAAATATAAAACACATAAAAAACCAAAAACAAAAACATAAAAAACATAAACATAAACAACAAAACATTAAAAACATAAAAAACATAAACATACACAACATAAACATACAAATATAAATAATATAAATATAAATATATAAAAATATAAAATATATAAATATAAAAAACATAAATAAACATTAAAAACAAACATAAACATAAACAAACACAAATAAACATAAACAACAACATAAACAACATAAACAACAACATAAATATAAATACAAAGACAAACACAAACACACACAAACATAAAAAACATAAAACATAAAAAACAAAAAACATAAAAATAAACATAACATAACATAAATATAAAAAAATAAAATATAAAAATATAAAATATATAAATATAAAAATCAAAAAACAAACATAAACACAAAGACAAACACAAACACACACAAACACAAACAAACAAACATAAACAATATAAATATAAAACACATAAAATAAAAAAAAATAAATAAACATAACATAAATATAAAAATATAAAAATATAAAACTATAAAATATATCAATATATAAAAAATAAAAAACAAACACAAACACAAACATAAAAAACAAAACATAAAAAACCAAAAACATAAAAATAAACAAACATAAATATAAAAATATAAAATATATAAATATAAAAAACATAAAAAACAAACATAAACACAAAGACAAACACAAACAAACACAAACACAAACATAAACAAACATAAACATAAACAATATAAATATAAAACACATAAAAAACAAAAAACATTAAAAACAAAAACATAAACAAACACAAAGACAAACACAAACACACACAAACATAAATAATATAAACAAAAAACACATTAAAAACCCAAAAACAAACAACATAAAACATAAACAACATAAACATAAACACAAAGACAAACACAAACACACACAAACATAAACATAAAAAACATAAAACATAAAAAAATAAACATAACATAAACATGAACATAAACATAAATATAAAAATATAAAACTATAAAATATATCAATATAAAAAAAATAAAAAACAAACACAAACACAAACATAAAAAACATAAAACATAAAAAACAAAAAAAATAAAAATAAACAAACATAAATATAAAAATATAAAATATATAAATATAAAAAACATAAAAAACAAACATAAACACAAAGACAAACACAAACAAACACAAACACAAACATAAACAAACATAAACATAAACAATATAAATATAAAACACATAAAAAACAGAAAACATAAAAAACAAATACATAAACAAACACAAAGACAAACACAAACACACACAAACACAAAAATAAATAATATAAACAAAAAACACATTAAAAACCCAAAAACAAACAACATAAAACATAAACAACATAAACATAAACACAAAGACAAACACAAACACAAACACACACACAAACACAAACATAAAAAACATAAAACATAAAAAATAAACATAACATAAACATAAAGATGAACATAAACATAAATATAAAAATATAAAAATATAAAATATATAAATATAAAAACATAAAAATAAAAAACACAAACAAAAACAAAAACACAAACACAAACACAAACATAAACAAACATAAACATAAATAATATAAATATAAAACACATAAAAAACAAAAAACAAAAACATAAAAAACAAACATAAACAACAAAACATAAAAACATAAAAAACAAACATACACAACATAAACATACAAATATAAATAATATAAATATAAATATATAAAAATATGAAATATATAAATATAAAAAAACATTAAAAACATTAAAAACATAAATAAACATTAACAAACAAACATAAACATAAACAAACAAAAATAAACATCAACATAAACATAAACACAAAGACATACACAAACACACACAAACATAAAAAACATAAAAATAAACAAACATAAACATATAAAATATAAAACTATAAAACTAAAATATATCAACATAAAAAAAATAAAAAACAAACACAAAGCCAAAAACACAAACATAAACAAACAAACAAACATAAACAAACAAACATAAACATAATATAAACATAAATAATAAAAAACAAAAACAAACAACATAAACATAGACATACACAACATAAACATACAAATATAAATAATATAAATATAAATATATAAAAATATATAACTGACATAAAAACATAACTGACACCCCCAACTGTCATAACTGACACCCCCAACTGTCATAACTGTCACACCCAACCGTCATAACTGACACCCCCAACTGTCATAACTGATACCCCAACTGTCATAACGGTTACCCCCAACTGTCATAACTGACACCCCCAACTGTCATAACTGACACCCCAAGGTGTCATAACTGAAACCCCCAACTATCATAACTGACACCCCCAACTGTCATAACGGTCACCCCCAACTGTCATGACGGTCACCAACAACTGTCATAACGGTCACACCCAACTGTCATAACTGACACACCCAACTGTCATAACTGACACCCCCAACTGTCATAATGGCCACCCCCAACTGTCATAACGGCCACCCCCAACTGTCATAACGGTCACTGCCAAATGTCATAACGGTCATCGCCAACTGTCATAACTGATACCCCCAACTGTCATAACTGACACCCCCAACTGTCATAACTGACACCCCCAACTGTCATAACGGTCACCCCCTACTGTCATAATGGACGACCCCAAATGTCATAACGGTCATTCCCAACTGTCATAACGGTCATCCACAACTGTCATAACTGACACCCCCAACTGTCATAACTGACATACCCAACTGTCATAACTGACACCCCCAACTGTCATAACTGACATACACAACTGTCATAACTGACATACACAACTGTAATAACGGTCACCCCCAACTGTCATAACGGTCACCCACAACTGTCATAACGGTCACCCACAACTGTCATAACTGACATACACAACTATCATAACTGACATACACAACTGTCATAACTGACATACACAACTCTCATAACTGACACCCCCAACTGTCATAACTGACACCCCCAACTGTCATAACTGACATCCCCAACCTGTCATAACTAACACCCCCAACTGTCATGACACCCCCAACTGTCATAACTGACATTCCCAACTGTCATAACTGACACCCCAACTGTCATAACTGACACCCACAACTGTCATAACAGACATCCCCAACTATCATTACGGTCACCCCCAACTGTCATAACTGACACCCCCAACTGTCATAACGGTCACCCCCAACTGTCATAACTGACACCCCCAACTGTCATAACTGACACCCCCAACTGTCATAACTGACACCCCCAACTGTCATAACGGTCACCCCCAACTGTCATAACTGACACCCCCAACTGTCATAACTGACATCCCCAACTGTCATAAAGTTCACCCCCAACTGTCATAACTGACACCCACAACTGTCATAACGGTCACCCCCAACTGTCATAACTGACACCCCCAACTGTCATAACTGACACCCCCAACTGTCATAACGGTCACCCCCAACTGTCATAACTGACATACACAACTGTCATAACTGACATACACAACTGTAATAACGGTCACCCCCAACTGTCATAACGGTCACCCACAACTGTCATAACGGTCACCCACAACTGTCATAACTGACATACACAACTATCATAACTGACATACACAACTGTCATAACTGACATACACAACTCTCATAACTGACACCCCCAACTGTCATAACTGACACCCCCAACTGTCATAACTGACATCCCCAACCTGTCATAACTGACACCCCCAACTGTCATGACACCCCCAACTGTCATAACTGACATTCCCAACTGTCATAACTGACACCCACAACTGTCATAACTGACACCCACAACTGTCATAACAGACATCCCCAACTGTCATAACGGTTACCCCCAACTGTCATAACTGACACCCCCCCCACTGTCATAACTGACACCCCCAACTGTCATAAAGGTCACCCCCAACTGTCATAACTGACACCCCCAACTGTCGTAACGGTCACCCCCAACTGTCATAACTGACATACACAACTCTCATAACTGACACCCCCAACTGTCATTACGGTCACCCCCAACTGTCATAACTGACACCCCCAACTGTCATAACGGTCACCCCCAACTGTCATAACTGACACCCCCAACTGTCATAACTGACACCCCCAACTGTAATAACTGACACCCCCAACTGTCATAACGGTCACCCCCAACTGTCATAACTGACACCCCCAACTGTCATAACTGACATCCCCAACTGTCATAAAGTTCACCCCCAACTGTCATAACTGACACCCACAACTGTCATAACGGTCACCCCCAACTGTCATAACTGACACCCCCAACTGTCATAACTGACACCCCCAACTGTCATAGCGGTCACCCCCAACTGTCATAACTGACACCCCCAACTGTCATAACGGTCACTCCCAACTGTCATAACTGACACCCCCAACTGTCATAACTGACACCCCCAACTGTCATAACGGTCACCCCCAACTGTCATAACTGACACCCCCAACTGTCATAACGGTCACTCCCAACTGTCATAACTGACACCCCCAACTGTCATAACTGACACCCCCAACTGTCATAACAGTCACCCCCAACTGTCATAACTGTCACCCCCAACTGTCATAACTGACACCCCCAACTGTCATAATGGTCACCCCCAACTGTCATAACTGACACCCCCAACTGTCATAACTGACACCCCCAACTGTCATAACGGTCACCCCCAACTGTCATAACTGACACCCCCAACTGTCATAACGGTCACCCCCAACTGTCATAACTGTCACCCCCAACTGTCATAACTGACACCCCCAACTGTCATAACTGACACCCCCAACTGTCATAATGGTCACCCCCAACTGTCATAACTGACACCCCCAAATGTCATAACTGACATCCCCAACTGTCATAATGGTCACCCCCAACTGTCATAATGGTCACCCCCAACTGTCATAACTGACACCCCCAAATGTCATAACTGACATCCCCAACTGTCATAATGGTCACCCCCAACTGTCATAACTGACACCCCCAACTGTCATAATGGTCACCCCCAACTGTCATAACTGACATCCCCAACCTGTCATAACTGACACCCCCAACTGTCATGACACCCCCAACTGTCATAACTGACATTCCCAACTGTCATAACTGACACCCACAACTGTCATAACAGACATCCCCAACTGTCATAACGGTTACCCCCAACTGTCATAACTGACACCCCCCCCACTGTCATAACTGACACCCCCAACTGTCATAAAGGTCACCCCCAACTGTCATAACTGACACCCCCAACTGTCGTAACGGTCACCCCCAACTGTCATAACTGACATACACAACTCTCATAACTGACACCCCCAACTGTCATTACGGTCACCCCCAACTGTCATAACTGACACCCCCAACTGTCATAACTGACACCCCCAACTGTCATAACTGACACCCCCAACTGTCATAACGGTCACCCCCAACTGTCATAACTGACATCCCCAACTGTCATAAAGTTCACCCCCAACTGTCATAACTGACACCCACTACTGTCATAACGGTCACCCCCAACTGTCATAACTGACACCCCCAACTGTCATAACGGTCACCCCCAACTGTCATAACTGACATACACAACTGTCATAACTGACATACACAACTGTAATAACGGTCACCCCCAACTGTCATAACGGTCACCCACAACTGTCATAACGGTCACCCACAACTGTCATAACGGTCACCCACAACTATCATAACTGACATACACAACTGTCATAACTGAGATACACAACTCTCATAACTGACACCCCCAAATGTCATAACTGACACCCCCAACTGTCATAACTGACGTCCCCAACCTGTCATAACTGACACCCCCAACTGTCATGACACCCCCAACTGTCATAACTGACATTCCCAACTGTCATAACTGACACCCACAACTGTCATAACTGACACCCACAACTGTCATAACAGACATCCCCAACTGTCATAACGGTTACCCCCAACTGTCATAACTGACACCCCCCCACTGTCATAACTGACACCCCCAACTGTCATAAAGGTCACCCCCAACTGTCATAACTGACACCCCCAACTGTCGTAACGGTCACCCCCAACTGTCATAACTGACATACACAACTCTCATAACTGACACCCCCAACTGTCATTACGGTCACCCCCAACTGTCATAACTGACACCCCCAACTGTCATAACGGTCACCCCCAACTGTCATAACTGACACCCCCAACTGTCATAACTAACACCCCCAACTGTCATAACTGACACCCCCAACTGTCATAACGGTCACCCCCAACTGTCATAACTGACACCCCCAACTGTCATAACTGACATCCCCAACTGTCATAAAGTTCACCCCCAACTGTCATAACTGACACCCACAACTGTCATAACGGTCACCCCAACTGTCATAACTGACACCCCCAACTGTCATAACTGACACCCCCAACTGTCATAACGGTCACCCCCAACTGTCATAACTGACACCCCAACTGTCATAACGGTCACTCCCAACTGTCATAACGGTCACCCACAACTGTCATAACGGTCACCCACAACTATCATAACTGACATACACAACTGTCATAACTGAGATACACAACTCTCATAACTGACACCCCCAAATGTCATAACTGACACCCCCAACTGTCATAACTGACGTCCCCAACCTGTCATAACTGACACCCCCAACTGTCATGACACCCCCAACTGTCATAACTGACATTCCCAACTGTCATAACTGACACCCACAACTGTCATAACTGACACCCACAACTGTCATAACAGACATCCCCAACTGTCATAACGGTTACCCCCAACTGTCATAACTGACACCCCCCCCACTGTCATAACTGACACCCCCAACTGTCATAAAGGTCACCCCCAACTGTCATAACTGACACCCCCAACTGTCGTAACGGTCACCCCCAACTGTCATAACTGACATACACAACTATCATAACTGACACCCCCAACTGTCATTACGGTCACCCCCAACTGTCATAACTGACACCCCCAACTGTCATAACGGTCACCCCCAACTGTCATAACTGACACCCCCAACTGTCATAACTAACACCCCCAACTGTCATAACTGACACCCCCAACTGTCATAACGGTCACCCCCAACTGTCATAACTGACACCCCCAACTGTCATAACTGACATCCCCAACTGTCATAAAGTTCACCCCCAACTGTCATAACTGACACCCACAACTGTCATAACGGTCACCCCCAACTGTCATAACTGACACCCCCAACTGTCATAACTGACACCCCCAACTGTCATAACGGTCACCCCCAACTGTCATAACTGACACCCCAACTGTCATAACGGTCACTCCCAACTGTCATAACTGACACCCCCAACTGTCATAACTGACACCCCCAACTGTCATAACGGTCACCCCCAACTGTCATAACTGTAACCCCCAACTGTCATAACTGACACCCCCAACTGTCATAACTGACACCCCCAACTGTCATAATTGTCACCCCCAACTGTCATAACGGTCACCCCCAACTGTCATAACTGACATACACAACTGTCATAACTGACATACACAACTGTAATAACGGTTACCCCCAACTGTCATAACTGACACCCCCCCACTGTCATAACTGACACCCCCAACTGTCATTACGGTCACCCCCAACTGTCATAACTGACACCCCCAACTGTCGTAACGGTCACCCCCAACTGTCATAACTGACATACACAACTCTCATAACTGACACCCCCAACTGTCATTACGGTCACCCCCAACTGTCATAACTGACACCCCCAACTGTCATAACGGTCACCCCCAACTGTCATAACTGACACCCCCAACTGTCATAACTGACACACCCAACTGTCATAACGGTCACCCCCAACTGTCATAACTGACACCACCAACTGTCATAACTGACATCCCCAACTGTCATAAAGTTCACCCCCAACTGTCATAACTGACACCCACAACTGTCATAACGGTCACCCCCAACTGTCATAACTGACACCCCCAACTGTCATAACTGACACCCCCAACTGTCATAACGGTCACCCCCAACTGTCATAACTGACATACACAACTGTCATAACTGACATACACAACTGTAATAACGGTCACCCCCAACTGTCATAACGGTCACCCACAACTGTCATAACGGTCACCCACAACTGTCATAACTGACATACACAACTATCATAACTGACATACACAACTGTCATAACTGAGATACACAACTTTCATAACTGACACCCCCAACTGTCATAACTGACACCCCCAACTGTCATAACTGACATCCCCAACCTGTCATAACTGACACCCCCAACTGTCATGACACCCCCAACTGTCATAACTGACATTCCCAACTGTCATAACTGACACCCCCAACTGTCATAACTGACACCCACAACTGTCATAACAGACATCCCCAACTGTCATAACGGTTACCCCCAACTGTCATAACTGACACCCCCCCACTGTCATAACTGACACCCCCAACTGTCATAAAGGTCACCCCCAACTGTCATAACTGACACCCCCAACTGTCCTAACGGTCACCCCCAACTGTCATAACTGACATACACAACTCTCATAACTGACACCCCCAACTGTCATTACGGTCACCCCCAACTGTCATAACTGACACCCCCAACTGTCATAACTAACACCCCCAACTGTCATAACTGACACCCCCAACTGTCATAACGGTCACCCCCAACTGTCATAACTGACATCCCCAACTGTCATAAAGTTCACCCCCAACTGTCATAACTGACACCCACAACTGTCATAACGGTCACCCCCAACTGTCATAACTGACACCCCCAACTGTCATAACTGACACCCCCAACTGTCATAACGGTTACCCCCAACTGTCATAACTGACACCCCCAACTGTCATAACGGTCACTCCCAACTGTCATAACTGACACCCCCAACTGTCATAACTGACACCCCCAACTGTCATAACGGTCACCCCCAACTGTCATAACTGTCACCCCCAACTGTCATAACTGACACCCCCAACTGTCATAACTGACACCCCCAACTGTCATAATGGTCACCCCCAAATGTCATAACGGTCACCCCCAACTGTCATAACTGACACCCCCAACTGTCATAACTGACACCCCCAACTGTCATAACGGTCACCCCCAACTGTCATAACTGTCACCCCCAACTGTCATAACTGACACCCCCAACTGTCATAACTGACACCCCCAACTGTCATAATGGTCACCCCCAACTGTCATAACTGACACCCCCAAATGTCATAACTGACATCCCCAACTGTCATAATGGTCACCCCCAACTGTCATAACTGACACCCCCAACTGTCATAACTGACATCCCCAACTGTCATAACTGACATCCACAACTGTCATAACGGTCACCCACAACTGTCATAACGGTCACCCACAACTGTCATAACGGTCACCCACAACTGTTATAACGGTCACCCACAACTGTCATAACTGACATCCCTAACTCTCATAACTGAAACCCCCAACTGTCATAACTGACACCCCCAACTGTCATAACTGACATCCCCAACCTGTCATAACTGACACCCCCAACTGTCATGACACCCCCAACTGTCATAACTGACACCCCCAACTGTCATAAAGGTCACCCCCAACTGTCATAACTGACACCCCCAACTGTCGTAACGGTCACCCCCAACTGTCATAACTGACACCCCCAAATGTCATAACTGACACCCCCAACTGTCATAATGGTCACCCCCAACTGTCATAACTGACACCCCCAACTGTCATAACTGACATCCCCAACTATCATAACTGACATCCCCAACTGTCATAACGGTCACCCACAACTGTCATAACGGTCACCCACAACTGTCATAACGGTCACCCACAACTGTTATAACGGTCACCCACAACTGTCATAACTGACATCCCTAACTGTCATAACTGAAACCCACAACTGTCATAACTGACACCCCCAACTGTCATAACTGACATCCCCAACCTGTCATAACTGACACCCCCAACTGTCATGACACCCCCAACTGTCATAACTGACATTCCCAAATGTCATAACTGACATCCCCAACTGTCATAATGGTCACCCCCAACTGTCATAACTGACACCCCCAACTGTCATAATGGTCACCCCCAACTGTCATAACTGACACCCCCAAATGTCATAACTGACACCCCCAAATGTCATAACTGACACCCCCAACTGTCATAATGGTCACCCCCAACTGTCATAACTGACACCCCCAACTGTCATAACGGTCACCCCCAACTGTCATAACTGACATCCCCAACTATCATAACTGACATCCCCAACTGTCATAACGGTCACCCACAACTGTCATAACGGTCACCCACAACTGTCATAACGGTCACCCACAACTGTTATAACGGTCACCCACAACTGTCATAACTGACATCCCTAACTCTCATAACTGAAACCCCCAACTGTCATAACTGACACCCCCAACTGTCATAACTGACATCCCCAACCTGTCATAACTGACACCCCCAACTGTCATGACACCCCCAACTGTCATAACTGACATTCCCAACTGTCATAACTGACACCCCCCCCACTGTCATAACTGACACCCCCAACTGTCATAAAGGTCACCCCCAACTGTCATAACTGACACCCCCAACTGTCGTAACGGTCACCCCCAACTGTCATAACTGACACCCCCAAATGTCATAACTGACACCCCCAACTGTCATAATGGTCACCCCCAACTGTCATAACTGACACCCCCAACTGTCATAACTGACATCCCCAACTATCATAACTGACATCCCCAACAGTCATAACGGTCACCCACAACTGTCATAACGGTCACCCACAACTGTCATAACGGTCACCCACAACTGTTGTAACGGTCACCCACAACTGTCATAACTGACATCCCTAACTGTCATAACTGAAACCCACAACTGTCATAACTGACACCCCCAACTGTCATAACTGACATCCCCAACCTGTCATAACTGACACCCCCAACTGTCATGACACCCCCAACTCTCATAACTGACACCCCCAACTGTCATTACGGTCACCCCCAACTGTCATAACTGACACCCCCAACTGTCATAACGGTCACCCCCAACTGTCATAACTGACACCCCCAACTGTCATAACTGACACACCCAACTGTCATAACGGTCACCCCCAACTGTCATAACTGACACCCCCAACTGTCATAACTGACATCCCCAACTGTCATAAAGTTCACCCCCAACTGTCATAACTGACACCCACAACTGTCATAACGGTCACCCCCAACTGTCATAACTGACACCCCCAACTGTCATAACTGACACCCCCAACTGTCATAACGGTCACCCCCAACTGTCATAACTGACATACACAACTGTCATAACTGACATACACAACTGTAATAACGGTCACCCCCAACTGTCATAACGGTCACCCACAACTGTCATAACGGTCACCCACAACTGTCATAACTGACATACACAACTATCATAACTGACATACACAACTGTCATAACTGAGATACACAACTTTCATAACTGACACCCCCAACTGTCATAACTGACACCCCCAACTGTCATAACTGACATCCCCAACCTGTCATAACTGACACCCCCAACTGTCATGACACCCCCAACTGTCATAACTGACATTCCCAACTGTCATAACTGACACCCCCAACTGTCATAACTGACACCCACAACTGTCATAACAGACATCCCCAACTGTCATAACGGTTACCCCCAACTGTCATAACTGACACCCCCCCACTGTCATAACTGACACCCCCAACTGTCATAAAGGTCACCCCCAACTGTCATAACTGACACCCCCAACTGTCCTAACGGTCACCCCCAACTGTCATAACTGACATACACAACTCTCATAACTGACACCCCCAACTGTCATTACGGTCACCCCCAACTGTCATAACTGACACCCCCAACTGTCATAACTAACACCCCCAACTGTCATAACTGACACCCCCAACTGTCATAACGGTCACCCCCAACTGTCATAACTGACATCCCCAACTGTCATAAAGTTCACCCCCAACTGTCATAACTGACACCCCCAACTGTCATAACGGTCACCCCCAACTGTCATAACTGACACCCCCAACTGTCATAACTGACACCCCCAACTGTCATAACGGTTACCCCCAACTGTCATAACTGACACCCCCAACTGTCATAACGGTCACTCCCAACTGTCATAACTGACACCCCCAACTGTCATAACTGACACCCCCAACTGTCATAACGGTCACCCCCAACTGTCATAACTGTCACCCCCAACTGTCATAACTTACACCCCCAACTGTCATAACTGACACCCCCAACTGTCATAATGGTCACCCCCAAATGTCATAACGGTCACCCCCAACTGTCATAACTGACACCCCCAACTGTCATAACTGACACCCCCAACTGTCATAACGGTCACCCCCAACTGTCATAACTGTCACCCCCAACTGTCATAACTGACTCATAACGGTCACCCACAACTGTTATAACGGTCACCCACAACTGTCATAACTGACATCCCTAACTCTCATAACTGAAACCCCCAACTGTCATAACTGACACCCCCAACTGTCATAACTGACATCCCCAACCTGTCATAACTGACACCCCCAACTGTCATGACACCCCCAACTGTCATAACTGACACCCCCAACTGTCATAAAGGTCACCCCCAACTGTCATAACTGACACCCCCAACTGTCGTAACGGTCACCCCCAACTGTCATAACTGACACCCCCAAATGTCATAACTGACACCCCCAACTGTCATAATGGTCACCCCCAACTGTCATAACTGACACCCCCAACTGTCATAACTGACATCCCCAACTATCATAACTGACATCCCCAACTGTCATAACGGTCACCCATAACTGTCATAACGGTCACCCACAACTGTCATAACGGTCACCCACAACTGTTATAACGGTCACCCACAACTGTCATAACTGACATCCCTAACTGTCATAACTGAAACCCACAACTGTCATAACTGACACCCCCAACTGTCATAACTGACATCCCCAACCTGTCATAACTGACACCCCCAACTGTCATGACACCCCCAACTGTCATAACTGACATTCCCAAATGTCATAACTGACATCCCCAACTGTCATAATGGTCACCCCCAACTGTCATAACTGACACCCCCAACTGTCATAATGGTCACCCCCAACTGTCATAACTGACACCCCCAAATGTCATAACTGACACCCCCAACTGTCATAATGGTCACCCCCAACTGTCATAACTGACACCCCCAACTGTCATAACGGTCACCCCCAACTGTCATAACTGACATCCCCAACTATCATAACTGACATCCCCAACTGTCATAACGGTCACCCACAACTGTCATAACGGTCACCCACAACTGTCATAACGGTCACCCACAACTGTTATAACGGTCACCCACAACTGTCATAACGGTCACCCCCAACTGTCATAACTGACACCCCCAACTGTCATAACTGACACCCCCAACTGTCATAACGGTTACCCCCAACTGTCATAACTGACACCCCCAACTGTCATAACGGTCACTCCCAACTGTCATAACTGACACCCCCAACTGTCATAACTGACACCCCCAACTGTCATAACGGTCACCCCCAACTGTCATAACTGTCACCCCCAACTGTCATAACTTACACCCCCAACTGTCATAACTGACACCCCCAACTGTCATAATGGTCACCCCCAAATGTCATAACGGTCACCCCCAACTGTCATAACTGACACCCCCAACTGTCATAACTGACACCCCCAACTGTCATAACGGTCACCCCCAACTGTCATAACTGTCACCCCCAACTGTCATAACTGACTCATAACGGTCACCCACAACTGTTATAACGGTCACCCACAACTGTCATAACTGACATCCCTAACTCTCATAACTGAAACCCCCAACTGTCATAACTGACACCCCCAACTGTCATAACTGACATCCCCAACCTGTCATAACTGACACCCCCAACTGTCATGACACCCCCAACTGTCATAACTGACACCCCCAACTGTCATAAAGGTCACCCCCAACTGTCATAACTGACACCCCCAACTGTCGTAACGGTCACCCCCAACTGTCATAACTGACACCCCCAAATGTCATAACTGACACCCCCAACTGTCATAATGGTCACCCCCAACTGTCATAACTGACACCCCCAACTGTCATAACTGACATCCCCAACTATCATAACTGACATCCCCAACTGTCATAACGGTCACCCATAACTGTCATAACGGTCACCCACAACTGTCATAACGGTCACCCACAACTGTTATAACGGTCACCCACAACTGTCATAACTGACATCCCTAACTGTCATAACTGAAACCCACAACTGTCATAACTGACACCCCCAACTGTCATAACTGACATCCCCAACCTGTCATAACTGACACCCCCAACTGTCATGACACCCCCAACTGTCATAACTGACATTCCCAAATGTCATAACTGACATCCCCAACTGTCATAATGGTCACCCCCAACTGTCATAACTGACACCCCCAACTGTCATAATGGTCACCCCCAACTGTCATAACTGACACCCCCAAATGTCATAACTGACACCCCCAACTGTCATAATGGTCACCCCCAACTGTCATAACTGACACCCCCAACTGTCATAACGGTCACCCCCAACTGTCATAACTGACATCCCCAACTATCATAACTGACATCCCCAACTGTCATAACGGTCACCCACAACTGTCATAACGGTCACCCACAACTGTCATAACGGTCACCCACAACTGTTATAACGGTCACCCACAACTGTCATAACTGACATCCCTAACTCTCATAACTGAAACCCCCAACTGTCATAACTGACACCCCCAACTGTCATAACTGACATCCCCAACCTGTCATAACTGACACCCCCAACTGTCATGACACCCCCAACTGTCATAACTGACATTCCCAACTGTCATAACTGACACCCCCCCACTGTCATAACTGACACCCCCAACTGTCATAAAGGTCACCCCCAACTGTCATAACTGACACCCCCAACTGTCGTAACGGTCACCCCCAACTGTCATAACTGACACCCCCAAATGTCATAACTGACACCCCCAACTGTCATAATGGTCACCCCCAACTGTCATAACTGACACCCCCAACTGTCATAACTGACATCCCCAACTATCATAACTGACATCCCCAACTGTCATAACGGTCATCCACAACTGTCATAACGGTCACCCACAACTGTCATAACGGTCACCCACAACTGTTATAACGGTCACCCACAACTGTCATAACTGACATCCCTAACTGTCATAACTGAAACCCACAACTGTCATAACTGACACCCCCAACTGTCATAACTGACATCCCCAACCTGTCATAACTGACACCCCCAACTGTCATGACACCCCCAACTGTCATAACTGACATTCCCAACTGTCATAACTGACACCCCCAACTGTCATAACTGACACCCACAACTGTCATAACAGACATCCCCAACTGTCATAACGGTTACCCCCAACTGTCATAACTGACACCCCCCCACTGTCATAACTGACACCCCCAACTGTCATAAAGGTCACCCCCAACTGTCATAACTGACACCCCCAACTGTCATAACTGACATACACAACTGTCATAACTGACATACACAACTGTCATAACTGACACCCCCAACTGTCATAACTGACACCCCCAACTGTCATAACGGTCACCCCCAACTGTCATAACTGTAACCCCCAACTGTCATAACTGACACCCCCAACTGTCATAACTGACACCCCCAACTGTCATAATTGTCACCCCCAACTGTCATAACGGTCACCCCCAACTGTCATAACTGACATACACAACTGTCATAACTGACATACACAACTGTAATAACGGTTACCCCCAACTGTCATAACTGACACCCCCCCCACTGTCATAACTGACACCCCCAACTGTCATTACGGTCACCCCCAACTGTCATAACTGACACCCCCAACTGTCGTAACGGTCACCCCCAACTGTCATAACTGACACCCCCAACTGTCATAACGGTCACCCCCAACTGTCATAACTGACATACACAACTGTCATAACTGACATACACAACTGTAATAACGGTCACCCCCAACTGTCATAACGGTCACCCCCAACTGTCATAACTGACATCCCCAACTGTCATAAAGTTCACCCCCAACTGTCATAACTGACACCCACTACTGTCATAACGGTCACCCCCAACTGTCATAACTGACACCCCCAACTGTCATAACGGTCACCCACAACTGTCATAACTGACATACACAACTGTCATAACTGACATACACAACTGTAATAACGGTCACCCCCAACTGTCATAACGGTCACCCACAACTGTCATAACGGTCACCCACAACTGTCATAACGGTCACCCACAACTATCATAACTGACATACACAACTGTCATAACTGAGATACACAACTCTCATAACTGACACCCCCAAATGTCATAACTGACACCCCCAACTGTCATAACTGACATCCCCAACCTGTCATAACTGACACCCCCAACTGTCATGACACCCCCAACTGTCATAACTGACATTCCCAACTGTCATAACTGACACCCACAACTGTCATAACTGACACCCACAACTGTCATAACAGACATCCCCAACTGTCATAACGGTTACCCCCAACTGTCATAACTGACACCCCCCCCACTGTCATAACTGACACCCCCAACTGTCATAAAGGTCACCCCCAACTGTCATAACTGACACCCCCAACTGTCGTAACGGTCACCCCCAACTGTCATAACTGACATACACAACTCTCATAACTGACACCCCCAACTGTCATTACGGTCACCCCCAACTGTCATAACTGACACCCCCAACTGTCATAACGGTCACCCCCAACTGTCATAACTGACACCCCCAACTGTCATAACTAACACCCCCAACTGTCATAACTGACACCCCCAACTGTCATAACGGTCACCCCCAACTGTCATAACTGACACCCCCAACTGTCATAACTGACATCCCCAACTGTCATAAAGTTCACCCCCAACTGTCATAACTGACACCCACAACTGTCATAACGGTCACCCCCAACTGTCATAACTGACACCCCCAACTGTCATAACTGACACCCCCAACTGTCATAACGGTCACTCCCAACTGTCATAACTGACACCCCAACTGTCATAACGGTCACTCTCAACTGTCATAACTGACACCCCCAACTGTCATAACTGACACCCCCAACTGTCATAACGGTCACCCCCAACTGTCATAACTGTAACCCCCAACTGTCATAACTGACACCCCCAACTGTCATAACTGACACCCCCAACTGTCATAATTGTCACCCCCAACTGTCATAACGGTCACCCCCAACTGTCATAACTGACATACACAACTGTCATAACTGACATACACAACTGTAATAACGGTTACCCCCAACTGTCATAACTGACACCCCCCCACTGTCATAACTGACACCCCCAACTGTCATTACGATCACCCCCAACTGTCATAACTGACACCCCCAACTGTCGTAACGGTCACCCCCAACTGTCATAACTGACACCCCCAACTGTCATAACGGTCACCCCCAACTGTCATAACTGACATACACAACTGTCATAACTGACATACACAACTGTAATAACGGTCACCCCCAACTGTCATAACGGTCACCCCCAACTGTCATAACTGACATCCCCAACTGTCATAAAGTTCACCCCCAACTGTCATAACTGACACCCACTACTGTCATAACGGTCACCCCCAACTGTCATAACTGACACCCCCAACTGTCATAACGGTCACCCCCAACTGTCATAACTGACATACACAACTGTCATAACTGACATACACAACTGTAATAACGGTCACCCCCAACTGTCATAACGGTCACCCACAACTGTCATAACGGTCACCCACAACTGTCATAACGGTCACCCACAACTATCATAACTGACATACACAACTGTCATAACTGAGATACACAACTCTCATAACTGACACCCCCAAATGTCATAACTGACACCCCCAACTGTCATAACTGACATCCCCAACCTGTCATAACTGACACCCCCAACTGTCATGACACCCCCAACTGTCATAACTGACATTCCCAACTGTCATAACTGACACCCACAACTGTCATAACTGACACCCACAACTGTCATAACAGACATCCCCAACTGTCATAACGGTTACCCCCAACTGTCATAACTGACACCCCCCCCACTGTCATAACTGACACCCCCAACTGTCATAAAGGTCACCCCCAACTGTCATAACTGACACCCCCAACTGTCATAACGGTCACCCCCAACTGTCATAACTGACACCCCCAACTGTCATAACTGACACCCCCAACTGTCATAACGGTCACCCCCAACTGTCATAACTGACACCCCAACTGTCATAACGGTCACTCCCAACTGTCATAACTGACACCCCCAACTGTCATAACTGACACCCCCAACTGTCATAACGGTCACCCCCAACTGTCATAACTGTAACCCCCAACTGTCATAACTGACACCCCCAACTGTCATAACTGACACCCCCAACTGTCATAATTGTCACCCCCAACTGTCATAACGGTCACCCCCAACTGTCATAACTGACATACACAACTGTCATAACTGACATACACAACTGTAATAACGGTTACCCCCAACTGTCATAACTGACACCCCCCCCACTGTCATAACTGACACCCCCAACTGTCATTACGGTCACCCCCAACTGTCATAACTGACACCCCCAACTGTCGTAACGGTCACCCCCAACTGTCATAACTGACACCCCCAACTGTCATAACGGTCACCCCCAACTGTCATAACTGACATACACAACTGTCATAACTGACATACACAACTGTAATAACGGTCACCCCCAACTGTCATAACGGTCACCCCCAACTGTCATAACTGACATCCCCAACTGTCATAACGGTCACCCCCAACTGTCATAACTGACATACACAACTGTCATAACTGACATACACAACTGTAATAACGGTCACCCCCAACTGTCATAACGGTCACCCACAACTGTCATAAAGTTCACCCCCAACTGTCATAACTGACACCCACTACTGTCATAACGGTCACCCCCAACTGTCATAACTGACACCCCCAACTGTCATAACGGTCACCCCCAACTGTCATAACTGACATACACAACTGTCATAACTGACATACACAACTGTAATAACGGTCACCCCCAACTGTCATAACGGTCACCCACAACTGTCATAACGGTCACCCACAACTGTCATAACGGTCACCCACAACTATCATAACTGACATACACAACTGTCATAACTGAGATACACAACTCTCATAACTGACACCCCCAAATGTCATAACTGACACCCCCAACTGTCATAACTGACATCCCCAACCTGTCATAACTGACACCCCCAACTGTCATGACACCCCCAACTGTCATAACTGACATTCCCAACTGTCATAACTGACACCCACAACTGTCATAACTGACACCCACAACTGTCATAACAGACATCCCCAACTGTCATAACGGTTACCCCCAACTGTCATAACTGACACCCCCCCCACTGTCATAACTGACACCCCCAACTGTCATAAAGGTCACCCCCAACTGTCATAACTGACACCCCCAACTGTCGTAACGGTCACCCCCAACTGTCATAACTGACATACACAACTCTCATAACTGACACCCCCAACTGTCATTACGGTCACCCCCAACTGTCATAACTGACACCCCCAACTGTCATAACGGTCACCCCCAACTGTCATAACTGACACCCCCAACTGTCATAACTAACACCCCCAACTGTCATAACTGACACCCCCAACTGTCATAACGGTCACCCCCAACTGTCATAACTGACACCCCCAACTGTCATAACTGACATCCCCAACTGTCATAAAGTTCACCCCCAACTGTCATAACTGACACCCACAACTGTCATAACGGTCACCCCCAACTGTCATAACTGACACCCCCAACTGTCATAACTGACACCCCCAACTGTCATAACGGTCACCCCCAACTGTCATAACTGACACCCCAACTGTCATAACGGTCACTCCCAACTGTCATAACTGACACCCCCAACTGTCATAACTGACACCCCCAACTGTCATAACGGTCACCCCCAACTGTCATAACTGTAACCCCCAACTGTCATAACTGACACCCCCAACTGTCATAACTGACACCCCCAACTGTCATAATTGTCACCCCCAACTGTCATAACGGTCACCCCCAACTGTCATAACTGACATACACAACTGTCATAACTGACATACACAACTGTAATAACGGTTACCCCCAACTGTCATAACTGACACCCCCCCACTGTCATAACTGACACCCCCAACTGTCATTACGGTCACCCCCAACTGTCATAACTGACACCCCCAACTGTCGTAACGGTCACCCCCAACTGTCATAACTGACACCCCCAACTGTCATAACGGTCACCCCCAACTGTCATAACTGACATACACAACTGTCATAACTGACATACACAACTGTAATAACGGTCACCCCCAACTGTCATAACGGTCACCCCCAACTGTCATAACTGACATCCCCAACTGTCATAAAGTTCACCCCCAACTGTCATAACTGACACCCACTACTGTCATAACGGTCACCCCCAACTGTCATAACTGACACTCCCAACTGTCATAACGGTCACCCCCAACTGTCATAACTGACATACACAACTGTCATAACTGACATACACAACTGTAATAACGGTCACCCCCAACTGTCATAACGGTCACCCACAACTGTCATAACGGTCACCCACAACTGTCATAACGGTCACCCACAACTATCATAACTGACATACACAACTGTCATAACTGAGATACACAACTCTCATAACTGACACCCCCAAATGTCATAACTGACACCCCCAACTGTCATAACTGACATCCCCAACCTGTCATAACTGACACCCCCAACTGTCATGACACCCCCAACTGTCATAACTGACATTCCCAACTGTCATAACTGACACCCACAACTGTCATAACTGACACCCACAACTGTCATAACAGACATCCCCAACTGTCATAACGGTTACCCCCAACTGTCATAACTGACACACACACCACTGTCATAACTGACACCCCCAACTGTCATAAAGGTCACCCCCAACTGTCATAACTGACACCCCCAACTGTCGTAACGGTCACCCCCAACTGTCATAACTGACATACACAACTCTCATAACTGACACCCCCAACTGTCATTACGGTCACCCCCAACTGTCATAACTGACACCCCCAACTGTCATAACGGTCACCCCCAACTGTCATAACTGACACCCCCAACTGTCATAACTAACACCCCCAACTGTCATAACTGACACCCCCAACTGTCATAACGGTCACCCCCAACTGTCATAACTGACACCCCCAACTGTCATAACTGACATCCCCAACTGTCATAAAGTTCACCCCCAACTGTCATAACTGACACCCACAACTGTCATAACGGTCACCCCCAACTGTCATAACTGACACCCCCAACTGTCATAACTGACACCCCCAACTGTCATAACGGTCACCCCCAACTGTCATAACTGACACCCCAACTGTCATAACGGTCACTCCCAACTGTCATAACTGACACCCCCAACTGTCATAACTGACACCCCCAACTGTCATAACGGTCACCCCCAACTGTCATAACTGTAACCCCCAACTGTCATAACTGACACCCCCAACTGTCATAACTGACACCCCCAACTGTCATAATTATCACCCCCAACTGTCATAACGGTCACCCCCAACTGTCATAACTGACATACACAACTGTCATAACTGACATACACAACTGTAATAACGGTTACCCCCAACTGTCATAACTGACACCCCCCCCACTGTCATAACTGACACCCCCAACTGTCATTACGGTCACCCCCAACTGTCATAACTGACACCCCCAACTGTCGTAACGGTCACCCCCAACTGTCATAACTGACATACACAACTCTCATAACTGACACCCCCAACTGTCATTACGGTCACCCCCAACTGTCATAACTGACACCCCCAACTGTCATAACGGTCACCCCCAACTGTCATAACTGACACCCCCAACTGTCATAACTGACACCCCCAACTGTCATAACGGTCACCCCCAACTGTCATAACTGACACCCCCAACTGTCATAACTGACATCCCCAACTGTCATAAAGTTCACCCCCAACTGTCATAACTGACACCCACAACTGTCATAACGGTCACCCCCAACTGTCATAACTGACACCCCCAACTGTCATAACTGACACCCCCAACTGTCATAACGGTCACCCCCAACTGTCATAACTGACATACACAACTGTCATAACTGACATACACAACTGTAATAACGGTCACCCCCAACTGTCATAACGGTCACCCACAACTGTCATAACGGTCACCCACAACTGTCATAACTGACATACACAACTATCATAACTGACATACACAACTGTCATAACTGAGATACACAACTTTCATAACTGACACCCCCAACTGTCACAACTGACACCCCCAACTGTCATAACTGACATCCCCAACCTGTCATAACTGACACCCCCAACTGTCATGACACCCCCAACTGTCATAACTGACATTCCCAACTGTCATAACTGACACCCACAACTGTCATAACTGACACCCACAACTGTCATAACAGACATCCCCAACTGTCATAACGGTTACCCCCAACTGTCATAACTGACACCCCCCCACTGTCATAACTGACACCCCCAACTGTCATAAAGGTCACCCCCAACTGTCATAACTGACACCCCCAACTGTCCTAACGGTCACCCCCAACTGTCATAACTGACATACACAACTCTCATAACTGACACCCCCAACTGTCATTACGGTCACCCCCAACTGTCATAACTGACACCCCCAACTGTCATAACGGTCACCCCCAACTGTCATAACTGACACCCCCAACTGTCATAACTTACACCCCCAACTGTCATAACTGACACCCCCAACTGTCATAACGGTCACCCCCAACTGTCATAACTGACATCCCCAACTGTCATAAAGTTCACCCCCAACTGTCATAACTGACACCGACAACTGTCATAACGGTCACCCCCAACTGTCATAACTGACACCCCCAACTGTCATAACTGACACCCCCAACTGTCATAACGGTCACCCCCAACTGTCATAACTGACACCCCCAACTGTCATAACGGTCACTCCCAACTGTCATAACTGACACCCCCAACTGTCATAACTGACACCCCCAACTGTCATAACTGACACCCCCAACTGTCATAACGGTCACCCCCAACTGTCATAACTGTCACCCCCAACTGTCATAACTGACACCCCCAACTGTCATAACTGACACCCCCAACTGTCATAATGGTCACCCCCAAATGTCATAACGGTCACCCCCAACTGTCATAACTGACACCCCCAACTGTCATAACTGACACCCCCAACTGTCATAACGGTCACCCCCAACTGTCATAACTGTCACCCCCAACTGTCATAACTGACACCCCCAACTGACATAACTGACACCCCCAACTGTCATAATGGTCACCCCCAACTGTCATAACTGACACCCCCAAATGTCATAACTGACATCCCCAACTGTCATAATGGTCACCCCCAACTGTCATAACTGACACCCCCAACTGTCATAATGGTCACCCCCAACTGTCATAACTGACACCCCCAAATGTCATAACTGACATCCCCAACTGTCATAATGGTCACCCCCAACTGTCATAACTGACACCCCCAACTGTCATAATGGTCACCCCCAACTGTCATAACTGACACCCCCAAATGTCATAACTGACACCCCCAACTGTCATAATGGTCACCCCCAACTGTCATAACTGACACCCCCAACTGTCATAACTGACATCCCCAACTATCATAACTGACATCCCCAACTGTCATAACGGTCACCCACAACTGTCATAACGGTCACCCACAACTGTCATAACGGTCACCCACAACTGTTATAACGGTCACCCACAACTGTCATAACTGACATCCCTAACTCTCATAACTGAAACCCCCAACTGTCATAACTGACACCCCCAACTGTCATAACTGACATCCCCAACCTGTCATAACTGACACCCACAACTGTCATAACAGACATCCCCAACTGTCATAACAGACATCCCCAACTGTCATAACGGTTACCCCCAACTGTCATAACTGACACCCCCCCCACTGTCATAACTGACACCCCCAACTATCATAAAGGTCACCCCCAACTGTCATATCTGACACCCCCAACTGTCGTAACGGTCACCCCCAACTGTCATAACTGACATACACAACTCTCATAACTGACACCCCCAACTGTCATTACGGTCACCCCCAACTGTCATAACTGACACCCCCAACTGTCATAACGATCACCCCCAACTGTCATAACTGACACCCCCAAATGTCATAACTGACACCCCCAACTGTCATAACTGACACCCCCAACTGTCATAACGGTCACCCCCAACTGTCATAACTGACACCCCCAACTGTCATAACTGACATCCCCAACTGTCATAAAGTTCACCCCCAACTGTCATAACTGACACCCACAACTGTCATAACGGTCACCCCCAACTGTCATAACTGACACCCCCAACTGTCCTAACTGACACCCCCAACTGTCATAACGGTCACCCCCAACTGTCATAACTGACATACACAACTGTCATAACTGACATACACAACTGTAATAACGGTCACCCCCAACTGTCATTACGGTCACCCACAACTGTCATAACGGTCACCCACAACTGTCATAACTGACATACACAACTGTCATAACTGACATACACAACTGTAATAACGGTCACCCCCAAATATCATAACTGACACCCCCAACTGTCATAATGGTCACCCCCAACTGTCATAACTGACACCCCCAACTGTCATAACTGACATCCCCAACTATCATAACTGACATCCCCAACTGTCATAACGGTCACCCACAACTGTCATAACGGTCACCCACAACTGTCATAACGGTCACCCACAACTGTTATAACGGTCACCCACAACTGTCATAACTGACATCCCTAACTGTCATAACTGAAACCCACAACTGTCATATCTGACAAACCCAACTGTCATAACTGACATCTCCAACTGTCATAACTGACACCCCCAACTGTCATAACTGACATACACAACTGTCATAACTGACACCCCCAACTGTCATAACTGACATACACAACTGTCATAACTGACATCCCCAACTGTCATAACTGACATACACAACTGTCATAACTGACATCCCCAACTGTCATAACTGACACCCCCAACTGTCATAACTGACACCCCCAACTGTCATAACTGACATCCCCAACTGTCATAACTGACACCCCCAACTGTCATAACGGTCACCCCCAACTGTCATAACGGTTGGGGGAGTCAATTATGACAGTTGGGGGTGTCAGTTATGACAGTTGGGGGTGTCAGTTATGACAGTTGGGTGTGTCAGTTATAACAGTTGGGTGTGTCAGTTATGACAGTTGGGGGTGTCAGTTATGACAGTTGGGTGTGTCAGTTATGACAGTTGGGGGTGTCAGTTATGACAGTTGGGTGTGACCGTTATGACAGTTGGCGGTGTCAGTTATGACAGTTGGCGGTGTCAGTTATGACAGTTGGGGATGTCAGTTATGACAGATGGGCGTGTCAGTTATGAGAGTTGGGGGTGTCAGTTATGACAGTGGGGGGTGTCAGTTATGAATGTTGGGGGTGTCAGTTATGACAGTTGGGGGTGTCAGTTATGACAGTTGGGGGTGACCGTTATGACAGTTGGGGGTGACCGTTATGACAGTTGGGGGTGTCAATTATGACATTTGGGGTGTCAGTTATGACAGTTGGGGGTGACCGTTATGACAGTTGGGGGTGTCAGTTATGACAGTTGGGGGTGTCAGTTATGACAGTTGGGGGTGACCGTTATGACAGTTGGGGGTGTCAGTTATGACAGTTGGGGATGTCAGTTATGACAGTTGGGGGTGTCAGTAATGACAGTTGGGAATGTCAGTTATGACAGTTGGGGGTGTCAGTTATGACAGTTGGTGGTGACCCTTATGACAGTTGGGGATGTCAGTTATGACAGTTGGGGATGTCAGTTATGACAGTTGGGGGTGACCGTTATGACAGTTGGGGGTGTCAGTTATGACAGTTGGGGGTGTCAGTTATGACAGTTGGGGATGTCAGTTATGACAGTTGGGGGTGTCAGTTATGACAGTTGGGGGTGTCAATTATGACAGTTGGGGGTGTCAATTATGACAGTTGGGGGTGACCGTTATGACAGTTGGGGTTGTCAGTTATGACAGTTGGGGGTGTCAATTATGACAGTTGGGGTGACCGTTATGAGAGTTGGGGTTGTCAGTTATGACAGTTGGGGGTGTCAATTATGACAGTTGGGGATGTCAGTTATGAAAGTTGGGGTTGTCAGTTATGACACTTGGGGGTGACAGTTATGACAGTTGGGGGTGTCAGTTATGACAGTTGGGGGGGTGACCGTTATGACAGTTGGGGATGTCAGTTATGACAGTTGGGGGTGTCAATTATGACAGTTGGGAATGACCGTTATGACAGTTGGGGACGATTGCTATGACAGTTGGGGGTGACCGTTATGACAGTTGGGGATGACCGTTATGACAGTTGGGGACGTAAGTTATGACAGTTGCGGATGTCAGTTATGACAGTTGGGGTGTCAGTTATGACAGTTGGGGGTGAACGTTATGACAGTTGGGGATGTCAGTTATGACAGTTGGGGGTGTCAGTTATGACAGTTGGGGGTGACAGTTATGACAGTTGGGAGTGTCAGTTATGACAGTTGGGGGTGTCAGTTATGACAGTTGGGGAGACCGTTATGACAGTTGGGGACGTCAGTTATGTCAGTTGGGGTGTCAGTTATGACAGTTGGGGGTGACCGTTATGACAGTTGGGGGTGTCAGTTATGACAGTTGGGGGTGACCGAAATGACAGTTGGGGGTGACCGTTATGACAGTTGGGGGTGTCAGTTATGACAGATGGGGGTGACCGTAATGACAGTTGGGGGTGTCAGTTATGACAGTTGGGGGTGACCGTTATGACAGTTGGGGGTGTCAGTTATGACAGTTGGGGGTGACCTTTATGACAGTTGGGGGTGTCAGTTATGACAGTTGGGGGTGACCTTTATGACAGTGGGGGTGTCATTTATGACAGTTGGGGGTGTCAGTTATGACAGTTGGGGGTGTCAGTTATGACAGTTGGGGGTGTCAGTTATGACATTTGGGGATGTCAGTTATGACAGTTGGGGATGTCAGTTATGACAGTTGGGGATGTCAGTTATGACAGTTGGCGTTGTCAGTTATGACAGTTGTGGGTTGGGGATGTCAGTTATGACAGTTGTGGGTGACCGTTATGACAGTTGGGGATGTCAGTTATGACAGTTGGGGTTGTCAGTTATGACAGTTATGGGTTGGGGATGTCAGTTATGACAGTTGTGGGTGACCGTTATGACAGTTCTGGGTGACCGTTATGACAGTTTTGGGTGACCGTTATGACAGTTGGGGGTGTCAGTTATGACAGTTGGGGGTGTCAGTTATGACAGTTGGGGGTGACCGTTATGACAGTTGGGGACATCTGTTATGACAGTTGGGGATGTCAGTTATGACAGTTGGGGGTGACCGTTATGACAGTTGGGGGTGTCAGTTATGACAGTTGGGGGTGACCGTTATGACAGTTGGGGGTGTCAGTTATGACAGTTGGGGATGTCAGTTATGACAGTTGGGGGTGTCAGTAATGACAGTTGGGAATGTCAGTTATGACAGTTGGGGGTGTCAGTTATGACAGTTGGTGGTGACCCTTATGACAGTTGGGGATGTCAGTTATGACAGTTGGGGATGTCAGTTATGACAGTTGGGGGTGACCGTTATGACAGTTGGGGGTGTCAGTTATGACAGTTGGGGGTGTCAGTTATGACAGTTGGGGATGTCAGTTATGACAGTTGGGGGTGTCAGTTATGACAGTTGGGGGTGTCAATTATGACAGTTGGGGGTGTCAATTATGACAGTTGGGGGTGACCGTTATGACAGTTGGGGTTGTCAGTTATGACAGTTGGGGGTGTCAATTATGACAGTTGGGGGTGACCGTTATGAGAGTTGGGGTTGTCAGTTATGACAGTTGGGGGTGTCAATTATGACAGTTGGGGATGTCAGTTATGACAGTTGGGGTTGTCAGTTATGACAGTTGGGGGTGACAGTTATGACAGTTGGGGGTGTCAGTTATGACAGTTGGGGGGGTGACCGTTATGACAGTTGGGGATGTCAGTTATGACAGTTGGGGGTGTCAATTATGACAGTTGGGAATGACCGTTATGACAGTTGGGGACGATTGCTATGACAGTTGGGGGTGACCGTTATGACAGTTGGGGATGACCGTTATGACAGTTGGGGACGTAAGTTATGACAGTTGCGGATGTCAGTTATGACAGTTGGGGTGTCAGTTATGACAGTTGGGGGTGAACGTTATGACAGTTGGGGATGTCAGTTATGACAGTTGGGGGTGTCAGTTATGACAGTTGGGGGTGACAGTTATGACAGTTGGGAGTGTCAGTTATGACAGTTGGGGGTGTCAGTTATGACAGTTGGGGAGACCGTTATGACAGTTGGGGACGTCAGTTATGTCAGTTGGGGTGTCAGTTATGACAGTTGGGGGTGACCGTTATGACAGTTGGGGGTGTCAGTTATGACAGTTGGGGGTGACCGAAATGACAGTTGGGGGTGACCGTTATGACAGTTGGGGGTGTCAGTTATGACAGATGGGGGTGACCGTAATGACAGTTGGGGGTGTCAGTTATGACAGTTGGGGGTGACCGTTATGACAGTTGGGGGTGTCAGTTATGACAGTTGGGGGTGACCTTTATGACAGTTGGGGGTGTCAGTTATGACAGTTGGGGGTGACCTTTATGACAGTTGGGGGTGTCATTTATGACAGTTGGGGGTGTCAGTTATGACAGTTGGGGGTGTCAGTTATGACAGTTGGGGGTGTCAGTTATGACATTTGGGGATGTCAGTTATGACAGTTGGGGATGTCAGTTATGACAGTTGGGGATGTCAGTTATGACAGTTGGCGTTGTCAGTTATGACAGTTGTGGGTTGGGGATGTCAGTTATGACAGTTGTGGGTGACCGTTATGACAGTTGGGGATGTCAGTTATGACAGTTGGGGTTGTCAGTTATGACAGTTATGGGTTGGGGATGTCAGTTATGACAGTTGTGGGTGACCGTTATGACAGTTCTGGGTGACCGTTATGACAGTTTTGGGTGACCGTTATGACAGTTGGGGGTGTCAGTTATGACAGTTGGGGGTGTCAGTTATGACAGTTGGGGGTGACCGTTATGACAGTTGGGGACATCTGTTATGACAGTTGGGGATGTCAGTTATGACAGTTGGGGGTGACCGTTATGACAGTTGGGGGTGAACGTTATGACAGTTGGGGATGTCAGTTATGACAGTTGGGGGTGTCAGTTATGACAGTTGGGGATGTTAGTTATGACAGTTGGGGATGTCAGTTATGACAATTGTGGGTTTCAGTTATGACAGTTGGGGATGTCAGTTATGACAGTTGGGGATGTCAGTTATGACAGTTGTGGGTGACCGTTATGACAGTTGTGGGTGACCGTTATGACAGTTTTGGGTGACCGTTATGACAGTTGGGGGTGTCAGTTATGACAGTTGGGGGTGAACGTTATGACAGTTGGGGATGTCAGTTATGACAGTTGGGGGTGTCAGTTATGACAGTTGGGGATGTCAGTTATGACAGTTGGGGATGTCAGTTATGACAGTTGTGGGTTTCAGTTATGACAGTTGGGGATGTCAGTTATGACAGTTGGGGTTGTCAGTTATGACAGTTGGGGGTGTCAGTTATGACAGTTGGGGGTGACCGAAATGACAGTTGGGGGTGACCGTTATGACAGTTGGGGGTGTCAGTTATGACACTTGGGGGTGACCTTTATGACAGTTGGGGGTGTCATTTATGACAGTTGGGGGTGTCAGTTATGACACTTGGGGGTGTCAGTTCTGACAGTTGGGGGTGTCAGTTATGACAGTTGGGGATGTCAGTTATGACAGTTGGGGGTGACCGTTATGACAGTTGGGGGTGAACGTTATGACAGTTGGGGATGTCAGTTATGACAGTTGGGGGTGTCAGTTATGACAGTTGGGGATGTTAGTTATGACAGTTGGGGATGTCAGTTATGACAATTGTGGGTTTCAGTTATGACAGTTGGGGATGTCAGTTATGACAGTTGGGGGTGTCAGTTATGACAGTTGTGGGTTGGGGATGTCAGTTATGACAGTTGGGGGTGACCGTTATGACAGTTGGGGGTGTCAGTTATGACAGATGGGGGTGACCGTAATGACAGTTGGGGGTGTCAGTTATGACAGTTGGGGGTGACCGTTATGACAGTTGGGGGTGTCAGTTATGACAGTTGGGGGTGACCTTTATGACAGTTGGGGGTGTCAGTTATGACAGTTGGGGGTGACCTTTATGACAGTTGGGGGTGTCATTTATGACAGTTGGGGGTGTCAGTTATGACAGTTGGGGGTGTCAGTTATGACAGTTGGGGGTGTCAGTTATGACATTTGGGGATGTCAGTTATGACAGTTGGGGATGTCAGTTATGACAGTTGGGGATGTCAGTTATGACAGTTGGCGTTGTCAGTTATGACAGTTGTGGGTTGGGGATGTCAGTTATGACAGTTGTGGGTGACCGTTATGACAGTTGGGGATGTCAGTTATGACAGTTGGCGTTGTCAGTTATGACAGTTGTGGGTTGGGGATGTCAGTTATGACAGTTGTGGGTGACCGTTATGACAGTTGGGGATGTCAGTTATGACAGTTGGGGTTGTCAGTTATGACAGTTGTGGGTTGGGGATGTCAGTTATGACAGTTGTGGGTGACCGTTATGACAGTTCTGGGTGACCGTTATGACAGTTTTGGGTGACCGTTATGACAGTTGGGGGTGTCAGTTATGACAGTTGGGGGTGTCAGTTATGACAGTTGGGGGTGACCGTTATGACAGTTGGGGACATCTGTTATGACAGTTGGGGATGTCAGTTATGACAGTTGGGGGTGACCGTTATGACAGTTGGGGGTGAACGTTATGACAGTTGGGGATGTCAGTTATGACAGTTGGGGGTGTCAGTTATGACAGTTGGGGATGTTAGTTATGACAGTTGGGGATGTCAGTTATGACAATTGTGGGTTTCAGTTATGACAGTTGGGGATGTCAGTTATGACAGTTGGGGGTGTCAGTTATGACAGTTGTGGGTTGGGGATGTCAGTTATGACAGTTGGGGGTGACCGTTATGACAGTTGGGGGTGTCAGTTATGACAGATGGGGGTGACCGTAATGACAGTTGGGGGTGTCAGTTATGACAGTTGGGGGTGACCGTTATGACAGTTGGGGGTGTCAGTTATGACAGTTGGGGGTGACCTTTATGACAGTTGGGGGTGTCAGTTATGACAGTTGGGGGTGACCTTTATGACAGTTGGGGGTGTCATTTATGACAGTTGGGGGTGTCAGTTATGACAGTTGGGGGTGTCAGTTATGACAGTTGGGGGTGTCAGTTATGACATTTGGGGATGTCAGTTATGACAGTTGGGGATGTCAGTTATGACAGTTGGGGATGTCAGTTATGACAGTTGGCGTTGTCAGTTATGACAGTTGTGGGTTGGGGATGTCAGTTATGACAGTTGTGGGTGACCGTTATGACAGTTGGGGATGTCAGTTATGACAGTTGGGGTTGTCAGTTATGACAGTTGTGGGTTGGGGATGTCAGTTATGACAGTTGTGGGTGACCGTTATGACAGTTCTGGGTGACCGTTATGACAGTTTTGGGTGACCGTTATGACAGTTGGGGGTGTCAGTTATGACAGTTGGGGGTGTCAGTTATGACAGTTGGGGGTGACCGTTATGACAGTTGGGGACATCTGTTATGACAGTTGGGGATGTCAGTTATGACAGTTGGGGGTGACCGTTATGACAGTTGGGGGTGAACGTTATGACAGTTGGGGGTGTCAGTTATGACAGTTGGGGGTGTCAGTTATGACAGTTGGGGATGTTAGTTATGACAGTTGGGGATGTCAGTTATGACAATTGTGGGTTTCAGTTATGACAGTTGGGGATGTCAGTTATGACAGTTGGGGGTGTCAGTTATGACAGTTGTGGGTTGGGGATGTCAGTTATGACAGTTGTGGGTTTCAGTTATGACAGTTGGGGATGTCAGTTATGACAGTTGGGGATGTCAGTTATGACAGTTGGCGTTGTCAGTTATGACAGTTGTGGGTTGGGGATGTCAGTTATGACAGTTGTGGGTGACCGTTATGACAGTTGGGGATGTCAGTTATGACAGTTGGGGTTGTCAGTTATGACAGTTGTGGGTTGGGGATGTCAGTTATGACAGTTGTGGGTGACCGTTATGACAGTTCTGGGTGACCGTTATGACAGTTTTGGGTGACCGTTATGACAGTTGGGGGTGTCAGTTATGACAGTTGGGGGTGTCAGTTATGACAGTTGGGGGTGACCGTTATGACAGTTGGGGACATCTGTTATGACAGTTGGGGATGTCAGTTATGACAGTTGGGGGTGACCGTTATGACAGTTGGGGGTGAACGTTATGACAGTTGGGGGTGTCAGTTATGACAGTTGGGGGTGTCAGTTATGACAGTTGGGGATGTTAGTTATGACAGTTGGGGATGTCAGTTATGACAATTGTGGGTTTCAGTTATGACAGTTGGGGATGTCAGTTATGACAGTTGGGGGTGTCAGTTATGACAGTTGTGGGTTGGGGATGTCAGTTATGACAGTTGTGGGTGACCGTTATGACAGTTGTGGGTGACCGTTATGACAGTTTTGGGTGACCGTTATGACAGTTGGGGGTGTCAGTTATGACAGTTGGGGGTGTCAGTTATGACAGTTGGGGTTGACCGTTATGACAGTTGGGGACATCTGTTATGACAGTTGGGGATGTCAGTTATGACAGTTGGGGGTGACCATTATGACAGTTGGGGGTGAACGTTATGACAGTTGGGGATGTCAGTTATGACAGTTGGGGGTGTCAGTTATGACAGTTGGGGATGTCAGTTATGACAGTTGGGGATGTCAGTTATGACAGTTGTGGGTTTCAGTTATGACAGTTGGGGATGTCAGTTATGACAGTTGGGGTTGTCAGTTATGACAGTTGGGGGTGACCGTTATGACAGTTGGGGGTGTCAGTTATGACAGTTGGGGGTGACAGTTATGACAGTTGGGAGTGTCAGTTATGACAGTTGGGGGTGTCAGTTATGACAGTTGGGGTGACCGTTATGACAGTTGGGGACGTCAGTTATGACAGTTGGGGATGTCAGTTATGTCAGTTGGGGTGTCAGTTATGACAGTTGGGGGTGACCGTTATGACAGTTGGGGGTGTCAGTTATGACAGTTGGGGGTGACCGAAATGACAGTTGGGGGTGACCGTTATGACAGTTGGGGGTGTCAGTTATGACAGTTGGGGGTGACCGTAATGACAGTTGGGGGTGTCAGTTATGACAGTTGGGGGTGTCAGTTATGACAGTTGGGGGTGACCGTTATGACAGTTGGGGGTGTCAGTTATGACAGTTGGGGGTGACCTTTATGACAGTTGGGGGTGTCAGTTATGACAGTTGGGGGTGACCTTTATGACAGTTGGGGGTGTCATTTATGACAGTTGGGGGTGTCAGTTATGACAGTTGGGGGTGTCAGTTATGACAGTTGGGGTGTCAGTTATGACAGTTGGGGGTGTCAGTTATGGCAGTTGGGGGTGTCAGTTATGACAGTTGGGGGTGTCAGTTATGGCAGTTGGGGATGTCAGTTATGACAGTTGGGGATGTCAGTTATGACAGTTGGGGGTGACTGTTATGACAGTTGGGGGTGAACGTTATGACAGTTGGGGATGTCAGTTATGACAGTTGGGGGTGTCAGTTATGACAGTTGGGGATGTCAGTTATGACAGTTGGGGATGTCAGTTATGACAGTTGGGGGTTTCAGTTATGACAGTTGGGGGTGAACGTTATGACAGTTGGGGATGTCAGTTATGACAGTTGGGGGTGTCAGTTATGACAGTTGGGGGTGACAGTTATGACAGTTGGGAGTGTCAGTTATGACAGTTGGGGGTGTCAGTTATGACAGTTGGGGAGACCGTTATGACATTTGGGGACGTCAGTTATGTCAGTTGGGGTGTCAGTTATGACAGTTGGGGGTGACCGTTATGACAGTTGGGGGTGTCAGTTATGACAGTTGGGGGTGACCCGAAATGACAGTTGGGGGTGACCGTTATGACAGTTGGGGGTGTCAGTTATGACAGATGGGGGTGACCGTAATGACAGTTGGGGGTGTCAGTTATGACAGTTGGGGGTGACCGTTATGACAGTTGGGGGTGTCAGTTATGACAGTTGGGGGTGACCTTTATGACAGTTGGGGGTGTCAGTTATGACAGTTGGGGGTGACCTTTATGACAGTTGGGGGTGTCATTTATGACAGTTGGGGGTGTCAGTTATGACAGTTGGGGGTGTCAGTTATGACAGTTGGGGGTGTCAGTTATGACAGTTGGGGGTGTCAGTTATGACATTTGGGGATGTCAGTTATGACAGTTGGGGATGTCAGTTATGACAGTTGGGGATGTCAGTTATGACAGTTGGCGTTGTCAGTTATGACAGTTGTGGGTTGGGGATGTCAGTTATGACAGTTGTGGGTGACCGTTATGACAGTTGGGGATGTCAGTTATGACAGTTGGGTTTGTCAGTTATGACAGTTGTGGGTTGGGGATGTCAGTTATGACAGTTGTGGGTGACCGTTATGACAGTTCTGGGTGACCGTTATGACAGTTTTGGGTGACCGTTATGACAGTTGGGGGTGTCAGTTATGACAGTTGGGGGTGTCAGTTATGACAGTTGGGGGTGACCGTTATGACAGTTGGGGACCTGTTATGACAGTTGGGGATGTCAGTTATGACAGTTGGGGGTGACCGTTATGACAGTTGGGGGTGAACGTTATGACAGTTGGGGATGTCAGTTATGACAGTTGGGGGTGTCAGTTATGACAGTTGGGGATGTTAGTTATGACAGTTGGGGATGTCAGTTATGACAATTGTGGGTTTCAGTTATGACAGTTGGGGATGTCAGTTATGACAGTTGGGGGTGTCAGTTATGACAGTTGTGGGTTGGGGATGTCAGTTATGACAGTTGTGGGTGACCGTTATGACAGTTGTGGGTGACCGTTATGACAGTTTTGGGTGACCGTTATGACAGTTGGGGGTGTCAGTTATGACAGTTGGGGGTGTCAGTTATGACAGTTGGGGGTGACCGTTATGACAGTTGGGGACATCTGTTATGACAGTTGGGGATGTCAGTTATGACAGTTGGGGGTGACCATTATGACAGTTGGGGGTGAACGTTATGACAGTTGGGGATGTCAGTTATGACAGTTGGGGGTGTCAGTTATGACAGTTGGGGATGTCAGTTATGACAGTTGGGGATGTCAGTTATGACAGTTGTGGGTTTCAGTTATGACAGTTGGGGATGTCAGTTATGACAGTTGGGGTTGTCAGTTATGACAGTTGGGGGTGACCGTTATGACAGTTGGGGGTGTCAGTTATGACAGTTGGGGGTGACAGTTATGACAGTTGGGAGTGTCAGTTATGACAGTTGGGGGTGTCAGTTATGACAGTTGGGGTGACCGTTATGACAGTTGGGGACGTCAGTTATGACAGTTGGGGATGTCAGTTATGTCAGTTGGGGTGTCAGTTATGACAGTTGGGGGTGACCGTTATGACAGTTGGGGGTGTCAGTTATGACAGTTGGGGGTGACCGTTATGACAGTTGGGGGTGTCAGTTATGACAGTTGGGGGTGACCGTAATGACAGTTGGGGGTGTCAGTTATGACAGTTGGGGGTGTCAGTTATGACAGTTGGGGGTGACCGTTATGACAGTTGGGGGTGTCAGTTATGACAGTTGGGGGTGACCTTTATGACAGTTGGGGGTGTCAGTTATGACAGTTGGCGGTGACCTTTATGACAGTTGGGGGTGTCATTTATGACAGTTGGGGGTGTCAGTTATGACAGTTGGGGGTGTCAGTTATGACAGTTGGGGTGACAGTTATGACAGTTGGGGGTGTCAGTTATGGCAGTTGGGGGTGTCAGTTATGACAGTTGGGGGTGTCAGTTATGGCAGTTGGGGATGTCAGTTATGACAGTTGGGGATGTCAGTTATGACAGTTGGGGGTGACTGTTATGACAGTTGGGGGTGAACGTTATGACAGTTGGGGATGTCAGTTATGACAGTTGGGGGTGTCAGTTATGACAGTTGGGGATGTCAGTTATGACAGTTGGGGATGTCAGTTATGACAGTTGGGGATGTCAGTTATGACAGTTGGGGGTGTCAGTTATGACAGTTGGGGATGTCAGTTATGACAGTTGGGGTTGTCAGTTATGACAGTTGTGGGTTGGGGATGTCAGTTATGACAGTTGTGGGTGACCGTTATAACAGTTGTGGGTGACCGTTATGACAGTTTTGGGTGACCGTTATGACAGTTGGGGGTGTCAGTTATGACAGTTGGGGGTGACCGTTATGACAGTTTGGGACATCTGTTATGAGAGTTGGGGATGTCAGTTATGACAGTTGGGGGTGACCGTTATGACAGTTGGGGGTGACCGTTATGACAGTTGGGGGTGTCAGTTATGACAGTTGGGGGTGACAGTTATGACAGTTGGGAGTGTCAGTTATGACAGTTGGGAGTGTCAGTTATGACAGTTGGGGTGTCAGTTATGACAGTTGGGGGTGACCGTTATGACAGTTGGGGGTGTCAGTTATGACAGTTAGGGGTGACCGTAATGACAGTTGGGGGTGTCAGTTATGACAGTTGGGGGTGTCAGTTATGACAGTTGGGGGTGACCGTTATGACAGTTGGGGGTGTCAGTTATGACTGTTGGGGGTGACCTTTATGACAGTTGGGGGTGTCAGTTATGACAGTTGGGGGTGACCTTTATGACAGTTGGGGGTGTCATTTATGACAGTTGGGGGTGTCAGTTATGACAGTTGGGGGTGTCATTTATGACAGTTGGGGGTGTCAGTTATGGCAGTTGGGGGTGTCAGTTATGGCAGTTGGGGGTGTCAGTTATGACAGTTGGGGGTGTCAGTTATGACAGTTGGGGGTGTCAGTTATGACAGTTGGGGGTGTCAGTTATGACAGTTGGGGATGTCAGTTATGACAGTTGGGGATGTCAGTTATGACAGTTGTGGGTTTCAGTTATGACAGTTGGGGAAGTCAGTTATGACAGTTGGGGTTGTCAGTTATGACAGTTGGGGGTGACCGTTATGACAGTTGGGGATGTCAGTTATGACAGTTGGGGTTGTCAGTTATGACAGTTGTGGGTTGGGGATGTCAGTTATGACAGTTGGGGACGTCAGTTATGACAGTTGGGGATGTCAGTTATGACAGTTGGGTTGTCAGTTATGACAGTTGGGGCTGACTGTTATGACAGTTGGGGGTGAACGTTATGACAGTTGGGGATGTCAGTTATGACAGTTGGGGATGTCAGTTATGACAGTTGGGGATGTCAGTTATGACAGTTGGGGGTGTCAGTTATGACAGTTGGGGATTTCAGTTATGACAGTTGGGGTTGTCAGTTATGACAGTTGTGGGTTGGGGATGTCAGTTATGACAGTTGTGGGTGACCGTTATGACAGTTGTGGGTGACCGTTATGACAGTTTTGGGTGACCGTTATGACAGTTGGGGGTGTCAGTTATGACAGTTGGGAGTGACCGTTATGACAGTTGGGGACATCTGTTATGAGAGTTGGGGATGTCAGTTATGACAGTTGGGGGTGACCGTTATGACAGTTGGGGGTGAACGTTATGACAGTTGGGGATGTCAGTTATGACAGTTGGGGGTGTCAGTTATGACAGTTGGGGATGTCAGTTATGACAGTTGGGGATGTCAGTTATGACAGTTGTGGGTTTCAGTTATGACAGTTGGGGATGTCAGTTATGACAGTTGGGATTGTCAGTTATGACAGTTGGGGGTGTCAGTTATGACAGTTGGGGGTGTCAGTTATGACAGTTGGGGTGACCGTTATGACAGTTGGGGACGTCAGTTATGACAGTTGGGGATGTCAGTTATGTCAGTTGGGGTGTCAGTTATGACAGTTGGGGCTGACCGTTATGACAGTTGGGGGTGTCAGTTATGACAGTTGGGGGTGACCGAAATGACAGTTGGGGGTGACCGTTACTACAGTTGGGGGTGTCAGTTATGACAGTTGGGGGTGACCGTAATGACAGTTGGGGGTGTCAGTTATGACAGTTGGGGGTGTCAGTTATGACAGTTGGGGGTGAACGTTATGACAGTTTGGGATGTCAGTTATGACAGTTGGGGGTGACCGTTATGACAGTTGGGGGTGTCAGTTATGACAGTTGGGGGTGACAGTTATGACAGTTGGGAGTGTCAGTTATGACAGTTGGGAGTGTCAGTTATGACAGTTGGGGTGACCGTTATGACAGTTGGGGACGTCAGTTATGACAGTTGGGGATGTCAGTTATGTCAGTTGGGGTGTCAGTTATGACAGTTGGGGGTGACCGTTATGACAGTTGGGGGTGTCAGTTATGACAGTTGGGGGTGACCGAAATGACAGTTGGGGGTGACCGTTATGACAGTTAGGGGTGTCAGTTATGACAGTTGGGGGTGACCGTAATGACAGTTGGGGGTGTCAGTTATGACAGTTGGGGGTGTCAGTTATGACAGTTGGGGGTGACCGTTATGACAGTTGGGGGTGTCAGTTATGACTGTTGGGGGTGACCTTTATGACAGTTGGGGGTGTCAGTTATGACAGTTGGGGGTGACCTTTATGACAGTTGGGGGTGTCATTTATGACAGTTGGGGGTGTCAGTTATGACAGTTGGGGGTGTCATTTATGACAGTTGGGGGTGTCAGTTATGGCAGTTGGGGGTGTCAGTTATGGCAGTTGGGGGTGTCAGTTATGACAGTTGGGGGTGTCAGTTATGACAGTTGGGGGTGTCAGTTATGACAGTTGGGGGTGTCAGTTATGACAGTTGGGGATGTCAGTTATGACAGTTGGGGATGTCAGTTATGACAGTTGTGGGTTTCAGTTATGACAGTTGGGGATGTCAGTTATGACAGTTGGGGTTGTCAGTTATGACAGTTGGGGGTGACCGTTATGACAGTTGGGGTTGTCAGTTATGACAGTTGTGGGTTGGGGATGTCAGTTATGACAGTTGTGGGTGACCGTTATGACAGTTGGGGACGATTGCTATGACAGTTGGGGGTGACCATTATCACAGTTGGGGATGACCGTTATGACAGTTGGGGACATCAGTTATGACAGTTGGGGATGTCAGTTATGACAGTTGGGGTGTCAGTTATGACAGTTGGGGGTGACTGTTATGACAGTTGGGGGTGAACGTTATGACAGTTGGGGATGTCAGTTATGACAGTTGGGGGTGTCAGTTATGACAGTTGGGGATGTCAGTTATGACAGTTGGGGGTGTCAGTTATGACAGTTGGGGATGTCAGTTATGACAGTTGGGGGTGTCAGTTATGACAGTTGGGGATGTCAGTTATGACAGTTGGGGTTGTCAGTTATGACAGTTGTGGGTTGGGGATGTCAGTTATGACAGTTGTGGGTGACCGTTATGACAGTTGTGGGTGACCGTTATGACAGTTTTGGGTGACCGTTATGACAGTTGGGGGTGTCAGTTATGACAGTTGGGGGTGACCGTTATGACAGTTGGGGACATCTGTTATGAGAGTTGGGGATGTCAGTTATGACAGTTGGGGGTGACCGTTATGACAGTTGGGGGTGAACGTTATGACAGTTGGGGATGTCAGTTATGACAGTTGGGGGTGTCAGTTATGACAGTTGGGGATGTCAGTTATGACAGTTGGGGATGTCAGTTATGACAGTTGTGGGTTTCAGTTATGACAGTTGGGGATGTCAGTTATGACAGTTGGGATTGTCAGTTATGACAGTTGGGGGTGTCAGTTATGACAGTTGGGGGTGTCAGTTATGACAGTTGGGGTGACCGTTATGACAGTTGGGGACGTCAGTTATGACAGTTGGGGATGTCAGTTATGTCAGTTGGGGTGTCAGTTATGACAGTTGGGGCTGACCGTTATGACAGTTGGGGGTGTCAGTTATGACAGTTGGGGGTGACCGAAATGACAGTTGGGGGTGACCGTTACTACAGTTGGGGGTGTCAGTTATGACAGTTGGGGGTGACCGTAATGACAGTTGGGGGTGTCAGTTATGACAGTTGGGGGTGTCAGTTATGACAGTTGGGGGTGAACGTTATGACAGTTTGGGATGTCAGTTATGACAGTTGGGGGTGACCGTTATGACAGTTGGGGGTGTCAGTTATGACAGTTGGGGGTGACAGTTATGACAGTTGGGAGTGTCAGTTATGACAGTTGGGAGTGTCAGTTATGACAGTTGGGGTGACCGTTATGACAGTTGGGGACGTCAGTTATGACAGTTGGGGATGTCAGTTATGTCAGTTGGGGTGTCAGTTATGACAGTTGGGGGTGACCGTTATGACAGTTGGGGGTGTCAGTTATGACAGTTGGGGGTGACCGAAATGACAGTTGGGGGTGACCGTTATGACAGTTAGGGGTGTCAGTTATGACAGTTGGGGGTGACCGTAATGACAGTTGGGGGTGTCAGTTATGACAGTTGGGGGTGTCAGTTATGACAGTTGGGGGTGACCGTTATGACAGTTGGGGGTGTCAGTTATGACTGTTGGGGGTGACCTTTATGACAGTTGGGGGTGTCAGTTATGACAGTTGGGGGTGACCTTTATGACAGTTGGGGGTGTCAGTTATGACAGTTGGGGGTGTCATTTATGACAGTTGGGGGTGTCAGTTATGGCAGTTGGGGGTGTCAGTTATGGCAGTTGGTGGTGTCAGTTATGACAGTTGGGGGTGTCAGTTATGACAGTTGGGGGTGTCAGTTATGACAGTTGGGGGTGTCAGTTATGACAGTTGGGGATGTCAGTTATGACAGTTGGGGATGTCAGTTATGACAGTTGGGGATGTCAGTTATGACAGTTGTGGGTTTCAGTTATGACAGTTGGGGATGTCAGTTATGACAGTTTGGGGGTGACCGTTATGACAGTTGGGGTTGTCAGTTATGACAGTTGTGGGTTGGGGATGTCAGTTATGACAGTTGTGGGTGACCGTTATGACAGTTGGGGACGATTGCTATGACAGTTGGGGGTGACCATTATCACAGTTGGGGATGACCGTTATGACAGTTGGGGACATCAGTTATGACAGTTGGGGATGTCAGTTATGACAGTTGGGGTGTCAGTTATGACAGTTGGGGGTGACTGTTATGACAGTTGGGGTGAACGTTATGACAGTTGGGGATGTCAGTTATGACAGTTGGGGGTGTCAGTTATGACAGTTGGGGATGTCAGTTATGACAGTTGGGGGTGTCAGTTATGACAGTTGGGGATGTCAGTTATGACAGTTGGGGGTGTCAGTTATGACAGTTGGGGATGTGAGTTATGACAGTTGGGGTTGTCAGTTATGACAGTTGTGGGTTGGGGATGTCAGTTATGACAGTTGTGGGTGACCGTTATGACAGTTGTGGGTGACCGTTATGACAGTTTTGGGTGACCGTTATGACAGTTGGGGGTGTCAGTTATGACAGTTGGGGGTGACCGTTATGACAGTTGGGGACATCTGTTATGAGAGTTGGGGATGTCAGTTATGACAGTTGGGGGTGACCGTTATGACAGTTGGGGATGTCAGTTATGACAGTTGGGGGTGTCAGTTATGACAGTTGGGGATGTCAGTTATGACAGTTGGGGATGTCAGTTATGACAGTTGTGGGTTTCAGTTATGACAGTTGGGGATGTCAGTTATGACAGTTGGGGTTGTCAGTTATGACAGTTGGGAGTGTCAGTTATGACAGTTGGGGGTGTCAGTTATGACAGTTGGGGATGTCATTATGTCAGTTGGGGTGTCAGTTATGACAGTTGGGGCTGACCGTTATGACAGTTGGGGGTGTCAGTTATGACAGTTGGGGGTGACCGAAATGACAGTTGGGGGTGACCGAAATGACAGTTGGGGGTGACCGTTATGACAGTTGGGGGTGACCGTAATGACAGTTGGGGGTGTCAGTTATGACAGTTGGGGGTGTCAGTTATGACAGTTGGGGGTGAACGTTATGACAGTTGGGGATGTCAGTTATGACAGTTGGGGTTGTCAGTTATGACAGTTGGGAGTGTCAGTTATGACAGTTGGGGGTGTCAGTTATGACAGTTGGGGTGACCGTTATGACAGTTGGGGACCTCAGTTATGACAGTTGGGGATGTCAGTTATGTCAGTTGGGGTTTAAGTTATGACAGTTGGGGCTGACCGTTATGACAGTTGGGGGTGTCAGTTATGACAGTTGGGGGTGACCGAAATGACAGTTGGGGGTGACCGTTATGACAGTTGGGGGTGTCAGTTATGACAGTTGGGGGTGACCGTAATGACAGTTGGGGGTGTCAGTTATGACAGTTGGGGGTGTCAGTTATGACAGTTGGGGGTGACCTTTATGACAGTTGGGGGTGTCAGTTATGACAGTTGGGGGTGACCTTTATGACAGTTGTGGGTGTCAGTTATGACAGTTGGGGGTGACCTTTATGACAGTTGGGGGTGTCATTTATGACAGTTGGGGGTGTCAGTTATGACAGTTGGGGGTGTCAGTTATGACAGTTGGGGGTGTCAGTTATGACAGTTGGGGATGTCAGTTATGACAGTTGGGGGATGTCAGTTATGACAGTTGGGGATGTCAGTTATGACAGTTGGGGTTGTCAGTTATGACAGTTGTGGGTTGGGGATGTCAGTTATGACAGTTGTGGGTGACCGTTATGACAGTTGTGGGTGACCGTTATGACAGTTTTGGGTGACCGTTATGACAGTTGGGGGTGTCAGTTATGACAGTTGGGGGTGTCAGTTATGACAGTTGGGGGTGACCGTTATGACAGTTGGGGGTGAACGTTATGACAGTTGGGGATGTCAGTTATGACAGTTGGGGGTGTCAGTTATGACAGTTGGGGATGTCAGTTATGACAGTTGGGGATGTCAGTTATGACAGTTGTGGGTTTCAGTTATGACATTTGGGGATGTCAGTTATGACAGTTGGGGTTGTCAGTTATGACAGTTGGGGGTGACCGTTATGACAGTTGGGGGTGTCAGTTATGACAGTTGGGGGTGACAGTTATGACAGTTGGTAGTGTCAGTTATGACAGTTGGGGGTGTCAGTTATGACAGTTGGGATGACCGTTATGACAGTTGGGGGTGTCAGTTATGACAGTTGGGGATGTCAGTTATGTCAGTTGGGGTGTCAGTTATGACAGTTGGGGGTGACCGTTATGACAGTTGGGGGTGTCAGTTATGACAGTTGGGGGTGACCGAAATGACAGTTGGGGGTGACCGTTATGACAGTTGGGGGTGTCAGTTATGACAGTTGGGGGTGACCGAAATGACAGTTGGGGGTGACCGTTATGACAGTTGGGGGTGTCAGTTATGACAGTTGGGGGTGACCGTAATGACAGTTGGGGGTGTCAGTTATGACAGTTGGGGTTGTCAGTTATGACAGTTGGGGGTGACCGTTATGACAGTTGGGGGTGTCAGTTATGACAGTTGGGGGTGACCTTTATGACAGTTGGGGGTGTCAGTTATGACAGTTGGGGGTGACCGAAATGACAGTTGGGGGTGACCGTTATGACAGTTGGGGGTGTCATTTATGACAGTTGGGGGTGACCGTTATGACAGTTGGGGGTGTCAGTTATGACAGTTGGGGGTGTCAGTTATGACAGTTGGGGGTGAACGTTATGACAGTTGGGGATGTCAGTTATGACAGTTGGGGTTGTCAGTTATGACAGTTGGGAGTGTCAGTTATGACAGTTGGGGGTGTCAGTTATGACAGTTGGGGTGACCGTTATGACAGTTGGGGACCTCAGTTATGACAGTTGGGGATGTCAGTTATGTCAGTTGGGGTTTAAGTTATGACAGTTGGGGCTGACCGTTATGACAGTTGGGGGTGTCAGTTATGACAGTTGGGGGTGACCGAAATGACAGTTGGGGGTGACCGTTATGACAGTTGGGGGTGTCAGTTATGACAGTTGGGGGTGACCGTAATGACAGTTGGGGGTGTCAGTTATGACAGTTGGGGGTGTCAGTTATGACAGTTGGGGGTGACCTTTATGACAGTTGGGGGTGTCAGTTATGACAGTTGGGGGTGACCTTTATGACAGTTGTGGGTGTCAGTTATGACAGTTGGGGGTGACCTTTATGACAGTTGGGGGTGTCATTTATGACAGTTGGGGGTGTCAGTTATGACAGTTGGGGGTGTCAGTTATGACAGTTGGGGGTGTCAGTTATGACAGTTGGGGATGTCAGTTATGACAGTTGGGGATGTCAGTTATGACAGTTGGGGATGTCAGTTATGACAGTTGGGGTTGTCAGTTATGACAGTTGTGGGTTGGGGATGTCAGTTATGACAGTTGTGGGTGACCGTTATGACAGTTGTGGGTGACCGTTATGACAGTTTTGGGTGACCGTTATGACAGTTGGGGGTGTCAGTTATGACAGTTGGGGGTGTCAGTTATGACAGTTGGGGGTGACCGTTATGACAGTTGGGGGTGAACGTTATGACAGTTGGGGATGTCAGTTATGACAGTTGGGGGTGTCAGTTATGACAGTTGGGGATGTCAGTTATGACAGTTGGGGATGTCAGTTATGACAGTTGTGGGTTTCAGTTATGACATTTGGGGATGTCAGTTATGACAGTTGGGGTTGTCAGTTATGACAGTTGGGGGTGACCGTTATGACAGTTGGGGGTGTCAGTTATGACAGTTGGGGGTGACAGTTATGACAGTTGGTAGTGTCAGTTATGACAGTTGGGGGTGTCAGTTATGACAGTTGGGATGACCGTTATGACAGTTGGGGGTGTCAGTTATGACAGTTGGGGATGTCAGTTATGTCAGTTGGGGTGTCAGTTATGACAGTTGGGGGTGACCGTTATGACAGTTGGGGGTGTCAGTTATGACAGTTGGGGGTGACCGAAATGACAGTTGGGGGTGACCGTTATGACAGTTGGGGGTGTCAGTTATGACAGTTGGGGGTGACCGAAATGACAGTTGGGGGTGACCGTTATGACAGTTGGGGGTGTCAGTTATGACAGTTGGGGGTGACCGTAATGACAGTTGGGGGTGTCAGTTATGACAGTTGGGGTTGTCAGTTATGACAGTTGGGGGTGACCGTTATGACAGTTGGGGGTGTCAGTTATGACAGTTGGGGGTGACCTTTATGACAGTTGGGGGTGTCAGTTATGACAGTTGGGGGTGACCGAAATGACAGTTGGGGGTGACCGTTATGACAGTTGGGGGTGTCATTTATGACAGTTGGGGGTGACCGTTATGACAGTTGGGGGTGTCAGTTATGACAGTTGGGGGTGACCGTTATGACAGTTGGGGGTGTCAGTTATGACAGTTGGGGATGTCAGTTATGACAGTTGGGGATGTCAGTTATGACAGTTGGGGATGTCAGTTATGACAGTTGGGGATGTCAGTTATGACAGTTGGGGTTGTCAGTTATGACAGTTGTGGGTTGGGGATGTCAGTTATGACAGTTGTGGGTGACCGTTATGACAGTTGTGGGTGACCGTTATGACAGTTTTGGGTGACCGTTATGACAGTTGGGGGTGTCAGTTATGACAGTTGGGGGTGTCAGTTATGACAGTTGGGGGTGACCGTTATGACAGTTGGGGGTGAACGTTATGACAGTTGGGGATGTCAGTTATGACAGTTGGGGGTGTCAGTTATGACAGTTGGGGATGTCAGTTATGACAGTTGGGGTTGTCAGTTATGACAGTTGGGGGTGACCGTTATGACAGTTGGGGGTGTCAGTTATGACAGTTGGGGGTGACAGTTATGACAGTTGGTAGTGTCAGTTATGACAGTTGGGGGTGTCAGTTATGACAGTTGGGGGTGACCGTTATGACAGTTGGGGGTGTCAGTTATGACAGTTGGGGGTGTCAGTTATGACAGTTGGGGGTGTCAGTTATGACAGTTGGGGGTGACCGTAATGACAGTTGGGGGTGTCAGTTATGACAGTTGGGGGGTGTCAGATATGAGAGTTGGGGGTGTCACTAATGACAGTTGGGGGTGTCAGTTATGACAGTTGAGGGTGTCAGTTATGGAAGTTGGGGATGTCAGTTATGACAGTTGGGGGTGTCAGTTATGACAGTTGGGGATGTCAGTTATGACAGTTGGGGATGTCAGTTATGACAGTTGGGGGTGTCAGTTATGACAGTTGGGGGTGACCGTTATGACAGTTGGGGGTGTCAGTTATGACAGTTGGGGGTGACCGTTATGACAGTTGGGGGTGTCAGTTATGACAGTTGGGGGTGTCAGTTATGACAGTTGGGGGTGACCGTTATGACAGTTGTGGGTGTTAGTTATGACAGTTGGGGGTGACCATTATGACAGTTGGGGATGTCAGTTATGACAGTTGGGGGTGTCAGTTATGACAGTTGGGGGTGTCAGTTATGAAAGTTGGGGGTGACCGTTATGACAGTTGGGGGTGTCAGTTATGACAGTTGGGGGTGTCAGTTATGACAGTTGGGGGTGTCAGTTATGACAGTTGGGGGTGACCGTAATGACAGTTGGGGGTGTCAGTGATGAGAGTTGTGTATGTCAGTTATGACAGTTGGGGGTGTCAGTTATGACAGTTGGGGGTGTCAGTTATGACAGTTGGGGGGGTGACCGTTATGACAGTTGGGGATGTCAGTTATCACAGTTGGGGGTGTCAATTATGACAGTTGGGGATGTCAGTTATGACAGTTGGGGTTGTCAGTTATGACAGTTGGGGATGTCAGTTATGACAGTTGTGGGTGACCGTTATGACAGTTGTGGGTGACCGTTATGATAGTTGTGGGTGACCGTTATGACAGTTGGTGGTGTCAGTTATGATAGGTGGGGATGTCAGTTAGGACAGTTGGGGACGTCAGTTATGACAGTTGCGGATGTCAGTTATGACAATTGGGGATGTCAGTTCTGACAGTTGGGGATGTCAGTTATGACAGTTGTGGGTGTCAGTTATGACAGTTGGGGGTGACCGTTATGACAGTTGTGGGTGTCAGTTATGACAGTTGGGGGTGTCAGTTATGACAGTTGGGTATGTCAGTTATGACAGTTGGGGATGTCAGTTATGACAGTTGGGGTTGTCAGTTATGACAGTTGGGGATGTCAGTTATGACAGTTGTGGGTGACCGTTATGACAGTTGTGGGTGACCGTTATGATAGTTGTGGGTGACCGTTATGACAGTTGGGGGTGTCAGTTATGACAGTTGGGGGTGACCGTTATGATAGGTGGGGATGTCAGTTATGACAGTTGGGGGTGTCAGTTATGACAGTTGGGGATGTCAGTTGTGACAATTGGGGATGTCAGTTCTGACAGTTGGGGATGTCAGTTATGACAGTTGGGGGTGACCGTTATGACAGTTGTGGGTGTTAGTTATGACAGTTGGGGGTGACCATTATGACAGTTGGGGATGTCAGTTATGACAGTTGGGGGTGTCAGTTATGACAGTTGGGGATGTCAGTTATGACAGTTGGGGGTGTCAGTTATGACAGTTGGGGGTGTCAGTTATGACAGTTGGGGGTGACCGTTATGACAGTTGGGGGTGTCAGTTATGACAGTTGGGGGTGACCGTTATGACAGTTGGGGGTGTCAGTTATGACAGTTGGGGGTGACCGTAATGACAGTTGGGGGTGTCAGTTATGACAGTTGGGGTTGTCACTTATGACAGTTGGGGGTGACCGTTATGACAGTTGGGGGTGTCAGTTATGACAGTTGGGGGTGACCTTTATGACAGTTGGGGGTGTCAGTTATGACAGTGGGGGGTGTCAGTTATGACAGTTGGGGGTGACCGTTATGACAGTTGGGGGTGTCAGTTATGACAGTTGGGGGTGTCAGTTATGACAGTTGGGGGGTGTCAGATATGAGAGTTGGGGGTGTCACTAATGACAGTTGGGGGTGTCAGTTATGACAGTTGAGGGTGTCAGTTATGGAAGTTGGGGATGTCAGTTATGACAGTTGGGGGTGTCAGTTATGACAGTTGGGGATGTCAGTTATGACAGTTGGGGATGTCAGTTATGACAGTTGGGGGTGTCAGTTATGACAGTTGGGGGTGACCGTTATGACAGTTGGGGGTGTCAGTTATGACAGTTGGGGGTGACCGTTATGACAGTTGGTGGTGTCAGTTATGACAGTTGGGGGTGTCAGTTATGACAGTTGGGGGTGACCGTTATGACAGTTGTGGGTGTTAGTTATGACAGTTGGGGGTGACCATTATGACAGTTGGGGATGTCAGTTATGACAGTTGGGGGTGTCAGTTATGACAGTTGGGGATGTCAGTTATGACAGTTGGGGGTGTCAGTTATGACAGTTGGGGGTGTCAGTTATGAAAGTTGGGGGTGACCGTTATGACAGTTGGGGGTGTCAGTTATGACAGTTGGGGGTGTCAGTTATGACAGTTGGGGGTGACCGTAATGACAGTTGGGGGTGTCAGTGATGAGAGTTGTGTATGTCAGTTATGACAGTTGGGGGTGACCGTTACGACAGTTGGGGGTGTCAGTTATGACAGTTGGGGGTGACCTTTATGACAGTTGGGGGTGTCAGTTATGACAGTTGGGGGTGACCGTTATGACAGTTGGTGGTGTCAGTTATGACAGTTGGGGGTGTCAGTTATGACAGTTGGGGGTGTCAGTTATGACAGTGGGGGGTGTCAGTTATGACAGTTGGGGGTGACCGTTATGACAGTTGGGGATGTCTGTTATGACAGTTGTGGGTGTCAGTTATGACAGTTGGGGGTGTCAGTTATGACAGTTTGGGGTGTCAGTTATGACAGTTGGGAATGTCAGTTATGACAGTTGGGGGTGTCAGTTATGACAGTTGGGGGTGTCAGTTATGACAGGTTGGGGATGTCAGTTATGACAGTTGGGGGTGTCAGTTATGACAGTTGGGGGTGTCAGTTATGACAGTTGTGTATGTCAGTTATGACAGTTGTGTATGTCAGTTATGACAGTTGTGTATGTCAGTTATGACAGTTGTGTATGTCAGTTATGACAGTTGGGGGTGTCAGTTATGACAGTTGTGTATGTCAGTTATGACAGTTGTGTATGTCAGTTATGACAGTTGTGTATGTCAGTTATGACAGTTGGGGGTGTCAGTTATGACAGTTGTGGATGACCGTTATGACAGTTGGGAATGACCGTTATGACATTTGGGGTCGTCCATTATGACTGTAGGGGGTGAACGTTATGACAGTTGGGGGTGTCAGTTATGACAGTTGGTGGTGTCAGTTATGACAGTTGGCGGTGACCGTTATGACAGTTGGCAGTGACCGTTATGACAGTTTGGGGTGGCCGTTATGACAGTTGGGGGTGGCCATTATGACAGTTGGGGGTGTCAGTTATGACAGTTGGGGGTGTCAGTTATGACAGTTGGGGGTGTCAGTTATGACGGTTGGGTGTGACAGTTATGACAGTTGGGGGTGTCAGTTATGACAGTTGGGGGTGTCAGTTATGTTTTTATGTCAGTTATATATTTTTATATATTTATATTTATATTATTTATATTTGTATGTTTATGTTGTGTATGTCTATGTTTATGTTGTTTGTTTTTGTTTTTTGTTTTTTATGATTTATGTTTATATTATGTTTATGTTTGTTTATGTTTATGTTTGTTTGTTTGTTTATGTTTGTGTTTGTTTTTGGCTTTGTGTTTGTTTTTTATTTTTTTTATGTTGATATATTTTAGTTTTATAGTTTTATATTTTTATATTTATGTTTATGTTTATGTTGTTTGTTTTTATGTTTTTTATGTTTGTGTGTGTTTGTGTATGTCTTTGTGTTTATGTTTATGTTGTTGTTTATGTTGTTGTTTATGTTGTTGTTTATGTTGTTTATGTTGTTTATGTTGATGTTGATGTTTATTTGTGTTTGTTTATGTTTATGTTTGTTTGTTAATGTTTTTTTATATTTATATATTTCATATTTTTATATATTTATATTTATATTATTTATATTTGTATGTTTATGTTGTGTATGTTTGTTTTTTGTTTTTATGTTTTGTTGTTTATGTTTGTTTTTTATGTTTTTGTTTTTTGTTTTTTATGTGTTTTATATTTATATTATTTATGTTTGTTTGTTTATGTTTATGTTTGTTTATGTTTGTGTTTGTGTTTTTGTTTGTGTTTTTTATGTTTTTTTATGTTTTTTATGTTTTTATATTTATATATTTTATATTTTTATATTTATGTTTATGTTCATCTTTATGTTTATGTTATGTTTATTTTTTTGTTTTATGTTTTTTATGTTTGTGTTTGTGTGTGTGTTTGTGTTTGTCTTTGTGTTTATGTTTATGTTGTTTATGTTTTATGTTGTTTGTTTTTGGGTTTTTAATGTGTTTTTTGTTTATATTATTTATGTTTTTGTTTGTGTGTGTTTGTGTTTGTCTTTGTGTTTGTTTATGTTTTTGTTTTTAATGTTTTTTGTTTTTTATGTGTTTTATATTTATATTGTTTATGTTTATGTTTGTTTATGTTTGTGTTTGTGTTTGTTTGTGTTTGTCTTTTTGTTTATGTTTGTTTTTTATGTTTTTTATATTTATATATTTTATATTTTTATATTTATGTTTGTTTATTTTTATGTTTTTTGTTTTTTTATTTTTTATGTTTTTTATGTTTGTGTTTGTGTTTTTTTTATTTTTTTATATTGATATATTTTATAGTTTTATATTTTTATATTTATGTTTATGTTCATGTTTATGTTATGTTTATTTTTTTATGTTTTATGTTTTTTATGTTTGTGTTTGTGTGTGTGTTTGTGTTTGTCTTTGTGTTTATGTTTATGTTGTTTATGTTTTATGTTGTTTGTTTTTGGGTTTTTAATGTGTTTTTTGTTTATATTATTTATGTTTGTGTGTGTTTGTGTTTGTCTTTGTGTTTGTTTATGTTTTTGTTTTTAATGTTTTTTGTTTTTTATGTGTTTTATATTTATATTGTTTATGTTTGTTTGTTTATGTTTGTGTTTGTGTGTGTTTGTGTTTGTCTTTGTGTTTATGTTTGTTTTTTATGTTTTTTATATTTATATATTTTATATTTTTATATTTATGTTTGTTTATTTTTGTTTTTTGTTTTTTGTTTTTTATGTTTTGTTTTTTATGTTTATGTTTGTGTTTGTGTTTGTTTTTATTTTTTTTATATTGATATATTTTATATTTTTATATTTTTATATTTTTATATTTATGTTATGTTTATTTTTATGTTTTTTGTATTTTATGTGTTTTATATTTATATTGTTTATGTTTATGTTTGTTTGTGTTTGTGTGTGTTTGTGTTTGTCTTTGTGTTTATGTTTGTTTATGTTTTTTATATTTATATATTTTATATTTTTATATTTATGTTTGTTTATTTTTGTTTTTTGTTTTTTATGTTTTATGTTTTCTATGTTTGTGTTTGTGTTTATGTTTATTTTTTTTATATTGATATATTTTATATTTTTATATTTTATTTTTTTATATTTATGTTATGTTATGCTTATTTTTATGTTTTTTGTTTTTTATGTTTTATGTTTTTTATGTTTGTGTGTGTTTGTGTTTGTCTTTGTGTTTATATTTATGTTGTTGTTTATGTTGTTTATGTTGTTGTTTATGTTTATGTTTGTTTTTTATGTTTATTTATGTTTTGTATATTTATATATTTTATATTTTTATATATTTATATTTATATTATTTATATTTGTATGTTTATGTTGTGTATGTTTATGTTTTTTATGTTTTTAATGTTTTGTTGTTTATGTTTATGTTTTTTATGTTTTTGTTTTTGGTTTTTTATGTGTTTTATATTTATATTATTTATGTTTGTTTGTTTATGTTTATGTTTGTTTATGTTTGTGTTTGTGTTTGTGTTTTTTATGTTTTTTATGTTTTTTATATTTATATATTTTATATTTTTATATTTTTATATTTATGTTTATGTTTATGTTTATGTTGTTTATGTTTTATGTTGTTTTTTATGTGTTTTATGTTTATATTATTTATGTTTGTGTGTCTTTGTGTTTGTCTTTGTGTTTGTTTATGTTTTTGTTTTTAATGTTTTAATGTTTTTTGTTTTTTATGTGTTTTATATTTATATTGTTTATGTTTATGTTTGTTTATGTTTATGTTTATGTTTGTGTTTGTGTTTGTGTTTGTGTGTGTTTGTGTTTGTCTTTGTGTTTATGTTTGTTTTTTATGTTTTTTATATTGATATATTTTATATTGATATATTTTATATTGATATATTTCATATTTTTATATTTTTATATTTGTTTATGTTTATGTTTTTTATGTTTTATGTTTTTTATGTTTGTGTTTGTCTTTGTGTTTATGTTGTTGTCTATGTTTATGTTTGTGTTTGTGTGTCTTTGTCTTTGTTTATGTTTATGTTTTTGTTGTTTATGTTTATGTTTGTTTGTGTTTGTTTATGTTTGTTTATGTTTTTTATGTTTCTTATGTTTTTTATGTTTTTAAAGTTTTTTAATATTTATATATTTTATATATTTATATATTTATATTTATATTATTTATATTTGTATGTTTATGTTTTTTATGTTTGTGTTTTTATGTGTTTTATATTTATATTATTTATGTTTGTTTGTTTATGTTTTTGTTTATGTTTGTGTCTTTGTGTTTGTCTTTGTGTTTATGTTTTTTATGTTTTTTATATTTATATATTTTATATTTTTATATTTTTATATTTATGTTTATGTTCATGTTATGTTTATGTTTATTTTTGTTTTATGTTTTTTATGTTTGTGTTTGTGTGTGTGTTTGTCTTTGTGTTTATGTTTATGTTGTTGTTTATGTTGTTTATGTTGTATATGTTTTTTATTTTTTATGTTTTATGTTTATATTATTTATATTTGTGTTTGTGTTTGTGTGTTTATTTTTCCTTGTGTTTATGTTTATGTTTTTTATGTTTTTGTTTTTGTTTTTTGTTTTTATGTGTTTTATATTATATTATTTATGTTTATGTTTGTTTGTTTATGTTTGTGTTTGTGTTTGTGTGTGTTTGTCTTTGTCTTTGTGTTTATGTTTGTTTTTTATGTTTTTTATATTTATATATTTTATATTTTTATATTTTTATATTTATATTTATGTTTATGTTATGTTTATGTTTATTTTTGTGTTTTATATTTATATATTTTATATTTTTATATATTTTATATTTTTATATTTTTATTTTTTATATTTGTTTATGTTTATGTTTATGTTGTTTATGTTGTTTGTTTTTTATATTTTTTATATTTATATATTTTGTATTTTTATATTTATATTTTTATGTTTATGTTCATGTTCATGTTTTTTATGTTTTTTGATTTTTATGTTTATATTTTTTATATATTTATATTTTTATATTTATATTGTTTATGTTTATGTTAATGTTTATGTTTTTTTGTGTTTGTGTTTGTTTATGATGTTTATGTTTGTTTGTTTTTTGTTTTTTATGGTTTTTTATGTTTTTATGTTTTTAATGTTTGTTTGTTTTTTGTTTTTTATAGAGAAAAAATATTTATATTTTTATATTTTATGTTTATTTTATGTTGTTTATGTTGTTTGTTTTTTATGTTTTTATATTTTTTATATTTATAATTTTTATATTTTTATATTTTTATATAACTTGTCTCAGAGTTTAATGTGTGGTTAAGGCAGTGGTGTAAAGCTGAAGGTTTTGGCTATGTAAGTCATGATGTCAGTGGGTGGTCTAATAGGGAGTTGTTTAAGAGGGATGGTTTGCATCCATCATACAGAGGTACCCAGGTGCTAGGTGAGGAATTCAGAACTTTTTTGGACAGGCATTTAAACTAGGTAAAGGGGACAGAGATGTAACAGATGTGGATGATTTCTGTCCCCGACCAATGAGGATAAATCAGTTTCTGGAAGCTTATGAAAAGGGAGCTGTAAATAAAATAGATGTAGTTGTTGATGATAAGGGGCAAACTAATAATGAAAATAATGTTCTTCGGTAATGTGCACGAATGCTCGAAGCTTGAGCAGCAAACTGTGTGAGTTAATGGCCATAATATCTAGAGATAATTTGGATCTGGTTGCCATAACTGAGACATGGTTTAAGGATTCTAATGAATGGGAAATATCCATACCAGGATATACACTGTATAGGAATGATAGAATAGAGAGAAGGGGAGGTGGAGTAGCCATTTATGTTAAAGAAAGTCTAAAAACAATACTAATTCAAAATACATGTAAAGATCTGGAGACCCTCTGGATTTGCATGCAAAATAAAGACGGTTTTGTCATTAGAATTGGCGTGATCTATAGGCCTCCAGGGCAATCTGAGGAACATGACAACAAGATTGTGGATGAAATTACCCTAATGGCAGTAAAGGGAGATATTGTGGTTATGGGTGATTTCAACATGCCTGATGTTGACTGGAATATCCCCGGTGCCCTTACATGCAAAAGTAAGAATATAGTAGAGGCCTTTACAGGAGCAGCTCTGGCACAGCTAGTTAAGACACCAACTAGAGGGGAGAATATTCTAGATTTAGTTTTTACAAATGGGAATTGGGTTTCAGAGGTCAATTTAGGTAGCAGTGACCATCTATATTTGTGGTTTGATGTAAAAACTGATTGTGAGCAATCCTACACTGCAACCAAAGTATTGGATTTCAGAAAAACAAATTTTAATGCAATGGGGGAATATTTAAATAATGAATTAAAGTGGTGGGATAAAATGGCAGGAGCGAGCACCCAGTGGACTGTATTGAAAAAGGCCATCTTAAAATCCACAGGACTGTATGTAAAGCAAATAACTAAAGGTAAAAGGAAGAAGAAACCGCTATGGTTTAGCAATGATGTAAGGGCTATAGTCAATGAAAAAAAGGCTGCCTATAGGAGGTATAAAGAGTCTGGAAGTATAGCTGATAGAGAGGTGTATAAAATGAGACAGAAGGAGGCGAAACAGATAATATATGCTGCTAAAGCCTCAAAAGAGGAAGAAATTGCAAAATCTGTAAAGAAGGAAGATAAAACCTTCTTCAGATATATTAGTGATAGGAAGAAGAAAAACTGCAGCATCACAAGGCTTAGTACCGGGAATAATACATGCATTGATAGGAATAAGGAGATTGCTGACCATTTCAATAGCTACTTCTGTTCAATTTTCTCAAAAGACACCTTACAAAATAATACTATGGAGGGATATAGCATTGCTTCCAGCTGTACGGATTCAGCTCCAGTGATCATAGAAACCAATGTCTTAGAAGAACTTGAACGATTAAAGATAAATAAGGCAATGGGTCCAGATGGCATCCACTCCAGAGTTCTTAAAGAACTCAGATCTGTCATTGCTACCCCCCTGACTGATTTGTTTAACCAATCCCTGTTAACAGGAGATGTTCCTGAGGATTGGAGAATGGCCAGTGTTGTGCCTATCCACAAGAAGGGCAGTAGAGAAGAAGCTGGTAACTACACGCCAGTTAGCTTGACATCAGTTGTAGTTAAAATGATGGAGACTCTACTCAAAAAGAGGATAAAACAGCACCTAAAAAACAATAACTTATTGGACCCAAATCAGCATGGCTTTACTGAAGGCAAATCATGTCAGACTAATCTCATTGATTTCTTTGACTATGTCACAAAGGTGTTGGATCAGGATGGTGCCATGGATATTGCCTATCTGGACTTCAGCAAAGCCTTTGATATGGTTCCACATAAAGAGCTGATAGATAAATTAGTGAAGATTGGACTTAATCCCTGGATAGTTCAGTGGATTTCAAGCTGGCTGAAGTGTAGACATCAGAGTGTTATTGTTAATGGCGAGTATTCTGAGCAGAGACAGGTTACAAGCGGTGTGCCACAAGGGTCTGTTCTGGGTCCTATTCTTTTTAATATGTTTGTGAGTGACATAGGGGAAGGTTTGGTAGGGAAGGTTTGCCTATTTGCTGATGACTCTAGAGTGTGCAATAGGGTTGATATACCTGGAGGGGTCTGTAATATGGTAAATGATTTAGCTTTACTAGATAAATGGTCAAAGCAATGGAAACTGCAGTTTAATGTTTCCAAATGTAAAATAATGCACTTGGGGAAAAGGAATCCTCAATCTGAGTATTGCATTGGCAGTTCTGTGTTAGCAAAAACTTCAGAAGAGAAGGATTTAGGGGTAATGATTTCTGACAGTCTCAAAATGGTTGAGCAGTGTGGTCGGGTGGTAGGAAAAGCAAGTAGGATGCTTGGCTGCATAGCTAGAGGTATAACAAGCAGGAAGAGGGAGATTGTGATCCCCTTATATAGAGCGCTGGTGAGACCACATTTGGAGTACTGTGTTCAGTTCTGGAGACCTCACCTACAAAAAGATATTGACAAAATTGAATGGGTCCAAAGACGGGCTACAAGAATGGTGGAAGGTCTTAAGCATAAAACGTATCAGGAAAGTCTTAATGGACTCAATCTGTATAGTCTGGAGGACAGAAGGAAAAGGGGGGACAGGATCGAAACATTTAAATATGTTAAAGGGTTAAATAAGGTTCAGGAGGGAAATGTTTTTAATAGGAAAGTGAACATAAGAACAGGGGGACACAATCTGAAGTTAGTTGGGGGAAAGATCAAAGGCAATATTATTTTACTGAAAGAGTAGTAGATCCTTGGAACAAACTTCCAGCAGACGTGGTTGGTAAATCCACAGTAACTGAATTTAAATATGCCTGGGATAAACATCCATCCATCCTAGGATAAAACACAGGAAATAGTATAAGGGCAGACTAGATGGACCATGAGGTCTTTTTCTGCCGTCAATCTTCTATGTTTCTATTGTTTATGTTTGTTTATGTTTATGTTTATTTTATGGTTTTTTATGGTTTTTATGTTTTTTGTGTTTTTTATGGTTTTTGTTTTTTATATTTGTTATGTTTTTTATGTTTTTTATATTTATATTTTTTATATTTATGTTTATGTTTAGGTTCATGTTCATGTTCAGGCTCAGGTACAAGTACAGGCTCAGGTTCAGGCACAGGCTCATGTCAGGCTCAGGCTCAGGCACAGGTTCAGGTACAGGCTCAGGTACTGGTACAGGTTCAGTTCAGGCACAGGCTCATGTCACGCTCAGGCTCAGGCTCAGGTACAGACTCAGGCTCATGTCAGGCTCAGGCTCAGGTACAGACTCAGGCTCATGTCAGGCTCAGGCACAGGCTCAGGTTCAGGTACAGGCTCAGGCATAGGCTCATGTCAGGCTCAGGCTCATGTCACGCTCAGGCTCAGGCTCAGGCTCAGGCACAGGCTCAGGCTCAGGCTCAGGTACAGGTACAGGCTCATGTCAGGCTCAGGCACAGGCTCAGGTTCAGGTACAGGCTCAGGCATAGGCTCAGGTACAGGTACAGGCTCAGGTTCAGGCACAGGCTCATGTCAGGCTCAGGTACAGGTACAGGCTCAGGCACAGGCTCATGTCAGGCTCAGGCTCAGGCACAGGTTCAGGTACAGGCTCAGGTACTGGTACAGGTTCAGGTTCAGGCACAGGCTCATGTCACGTTCAGGCTCAGGCTCAGGCTCAGGCTCAGGTACAGGCTCATGTCACGCTCAGGCTCAGGCTCAGGCTCAGGCTCAGGCTCAGGCTCAGGCTCAGGCTCAGGCTCAGGCTCAGGCTCAGGCTCAGGCTCAGGCTCATGTCAGGCTCAGGCACAGGCTCAGGTTCAGGTACAGGCTCAGGCATAGGCTCATGTCAGGCTCAGGCACAGGCTCAGGCTCAGGCTCAGGCTCATGTCAGGCTCAGGCTCAGGCTCAGGTACTAGTACAGGCTCAGGTACAGACTCAGGCTCAGGCACAGGCTCTTGTTCAGGTACAGGTATAGGCACAGGTTCAGGTACAGGTTCAAACCTTACTCACTCGAAGGGCCCTGAAAACATCACATTGGCCACTGCTTGAAAAGGTGGGTCTCAGACAGAGAGGCGCACAGGCTGATCCCAAGACCGTTAATGAGGGACAGCTGCTGTACAGTTAGTGCCTGACTACTGTCTACTGGGGGGCTAGGTCGTTCCTTCATCCACTCCTCTAGCATCTTCCAAATACGGAAATCACAAGAGGAGTCAGGAAAACCCCTGGCCTTAAAAAGAAAAGCCAGGCCTGCCATCTAGCCTAATGTTTACCGACAGTCCGCGCTGCTGAAGCAGAGCACAAAACTCTATCAGGTGAGCAACCCTGATGGGTCAGGTATGCGGGTAACCCTGGACTGTCCAAATTCAACCGAAACACGCTACCTAACTACTGATAAAACCTCAAGGGCCGGGCACTACTGAGAGGGCCATAGCCCTTCCCGCCTCAATCTTCAACTGCCCAGGCTCCACAGGTGGCAGGGGAAGGCTTCCAGTGACGTGTGAGCCCATGGAGCTAGTGTCCGAAATCTGGACAGCTGACCACGGGACAAGGCGTCAGCGATCCCATTGTCAAGCCCGGGAACATGCTGTGTACAAAATGGTGGACAATTCGCATGACCCTGTCATTTTTAGAAGACAGGGCATTCACAACATGGACCACCGCCAGGTTGTCACACCAAAAGTGCACAGTTTGGTCCCTAAATTGCTCCCCCCAGGTCTCTAAAGCTACCACCAATGGGAAGAGCTCCAAGAAGGTCAAATCCTTGACCACTGGAAAGGCCCTCCATTCCGGAGGCCACATAGAATAGCACCACTGGTCACCTAAAATAACCCCGAACCCGCAGGTCCCCGTGGCGTCCGAACACAATTGCAACTCAGCTTCCAATAGAAGCTCGTGCCTCCAGAAGGACAGACCATTGAAGTGGGCTAAGAAGACCCGCCAGACATGTAAGTCATTCCATACCCCAGCACATAATCGTGTTCAATGATGGGGCAAACAAAGCCCCTTCATCGCCATCTACACATGCCGGGAAAAGGCCCTGCCGGGGGCTACCACCCAGCAGGCAAAATTAAGTAGCCCGGCCAATTCCTGAAGCTGGCGAAGGGTCACCTTACGGCTAGCCAACACCTGGTCTAATTTACCCTGGATCTTACTTAGCTTCTCTAAGGGCAATCTACAAGATTGCTCGACAGAGTCCAATTCAATACCCAAAAAGGTAATCCTGGTGGCGGGGCATTCGGTCTTCTCGGGGGCCAAAGGAACCCCCAGGTGAGTACAAAGGATCTTGAAGGCCGACATTAGAGCCGAACATTGCTCAGAATGCGCAGGCCCAGCCACCAGGAAATCATCGAGGTAATGAATTACCGAATCCAAACCGGATCGCCTCCTGAGCGCCCATTCTAAGAAGGTGCTAAAGCTCTCAAACAGAGAGCAAGATATAGAGCAGCCCATGGGCAATGCTGTATCTCCATAATAGCCACATTCAAAGTGGAAACCCAGAAGCTTGAAATCATCTGGTTGTATGGGAAGGAGCTGGAATGCAGACTTAATGTCGCATTTTCCCAAGCGAGCTCCTACGCCACACTTCCTAACCATATCCACCGCCGCGTCAAAGGACATATAGCGAACTGAGCAAAGCTCATCAGGAATGAAATCATTCACTGATTCTCCCTTTGGGAAGGACAAATGGTGAATCAACTGAAATTCACTACTACCCTTCTTGGGAACCACCCCCAAGGGGGACACCCTAAGAGCCGGCGAAGGGGCCCAATACCCTTCCTTCGGCCACCTCTTTCTGGATTTTAGCCCTAGAAATATCTTCATGACCCACCACCGTCTTAAGGTTCTTGGCCATGAAAGCCTTCCTAGGCCCGAAATATGGTATCCTAAATCCCTCCGTAAAACCCTGCAGGAGCGCCTCCACGCTCCTGCAAGGGTGATACTCTCGAAGCATCTCTTCCAGAACCCTTAACTTAATCGGGATGGGGCAAGATCCCGGCCTTCAAGATGGCGGCCACACTAGGAGCCATGTCTCCCTGGCCCAGCGGCAAATCCGGGCTGGGGATTAATCACTGGCCACATATTCTATTCTATTGAAATAAATATTATAATTCTACTTGTTCAAGACAGCATTTTACAACTACAATCCCCTTGGAAATGATACATAATAAATTCTAGCTCATGTGCCATACTATCCTTTATATAGCGAGGTAAAATCGCAAACTAAAATAGCACAAGCAATTTTATTAAACTATCTGGAGACTCACTCATAAAACTTATAATTGCTCATTAAAGAACGTTGATGCTTCTCTCATGTTTGTCAAAAAGCACCTAGATGACTCTCCAAATTTCTAGCAGAATGTTTCAGGTAGAGTTGAGTCAAAAGTGGAATTATGAGGCTATATGAATATGGCTACATTCATGGTGGCAATAAAAGACATCATTAGCAATATGAATGTCATGTCAATTTTAAAGATGGAAATGGTAATTTCATAGTTTGGACGTAGTTCATTGCTTTGGGACTGGTTTTTGCACCAGACAGTGATCCCAAACATACAAAAGTCTACAAGAGAACTGATGAGGACGAACAATATTTCTATTTTAGCTTCAACCACAACAACACAAGAGCACAGAACAGATTCAAGCTTAATATTAACCGCTCCAAACTTCACTGTAAAAAATATGACTTTAGTAATCGGGTTGTTGAAGCGTGGAACTCATTACCGGACTCCGTAGTATCATCCCCTAACCCCCAACATTTTACCCTTAGACTATCCACGGTTGACCTCTCCAGATTCCTAAGAGGTCAGTAAGGGGCGTACATAAGCGCACTAGAGTGCCTTCTGTCCCCTGTCCTATAGTCCCTCCTATATCTCGTATTTCTTCTCTACTATATCCTCTATAACCTTCATTGTGTACTATTGCGTATTGGACAAAATAAATAATAAATAAATAAATAAACAAATAAATAAATGTTTTTAGAATGACCAAGTCTAAACCAAGTCTAAGCATTTGTGGACTAAGAGTTGACAGAGCTTTACGTGTTCTTTATGTGTGAAGAAATACCTTATGTTACTGAATTGAAGCAGTTTGCCACAGAGAAATGGGTCAAAATTCCAATGTAATGAAGTAAACAATTGATCTTAAATTGCAGGAAACGTTTGCTTGCAAATATTGCAGTTAATAGTAGCACAACCAAACACTAACCGTTTTAAAGGCACCACAGATAGCACAAATACATTTTCATACACATTTTCATAGACATCATCTCATCTTAACTTTTGTGTTTTCTATACATGGGGAAGGGTTCTGGGTTCCCCCAAATTCTCGGCTCTTAGATCCAAACTTTTTCCAGGTAACAGAGAAGCTTCTATATTATTATTATTATTATTATTATTATTATTTTTATTATTATTATTATTATTATTATTATTATTATTATTATTATTATTATTATTAATTAGATTTGTATGCCGCCCCTCTCCGCAGACTCGGGGCGGCTCACAACACAATAAAAACACTTTGTAACAAATTTAATAATTCTAATATTCAAATCTAATATTCTTTATATTGCTGTCCAATGTAAAATTAGGCTTTTACATTGGTCTGAAAGGCTCCACTTGTTATATTGCTCATTACCTCATTTGATATTTATTATCCTCTTTTTTCTTCATAAGTAGCAGATCACAAAATTAGATTTCCTGTAAAACCAGCATGGCCTGTCATTGGTAAGATAGTGTGGCCTAAGGTTTTTCTTTAATACTTCTAGGTGTAGGTCAATTAGTGAAATACATTCTTTTACCACAAGTTTTGTGGGTAGTACTTGGTGGGCGTGGTGTGGCTTGGTGGGCATGGCAGGGAAAGGATACTGCAAAATCCCCAATCCCTCCCCACTCTGGAGCCAGCTAGAGGCGGTATTTCTATGAACAGTTCTATGAACTACTCAAAAATTCTGCTACCGGTTCTCCAGAACCTGGCAGAACCTGCTGGATTTAATCTCTGGGTCAATTTGACACTCAGTGTGAATGTGTTTTAGGTTTCTTAGATCAACAAGACTTCACTGGAAGCACCAGGAAGAACTCTTGGACTCTAATCATGTGTTCTGCCGGGCTCTCTGGTAGGAGCCTCCAAAAATTCAACGGTACAAATTACAAACACACACACGTTTGAAAATTCAAACCAAGGTTCTTTATCACAAAATTCAAAATAAACTAAGCACTCTTTTTGTATTGCAAAGAGCACTCGTCCCAAAACAACCGGGTAGTCTGTACAATTTCCCTTAAACAGTCATTAAGTACTTAGCTACCAGCTGTGAAGAAACTTCACACCCCTTCTTCTGCCAGCGAAGTGAGACACACACACACGTTGCTCTGCTTTGGTTTCAAAGGCGTGAAAAATCAACAAAGTCCAGAAAACAACAACACAGGATTCCTGAAGAACTGCGATCAGATACTTTTCCACAAAGGCCAAACCCACACGCTGCTATTTATAGCAGCAACCCTAATTACTGGAGCCCCACCCAACCACAGGTGGCCTCATTTTCTCTTGTAATAATCCTTCAGTTGTCGTCTCCTATGCATCACTCTATCCATGCGTGGATGTGTCATTAATTCTTGTTCAGAATCCAAGGATGATACAGATGATTGATCTTCTCCTGGGCTGTCTGCCAAACTCCCCTCTTCCCATTCACTCACGTTTCCCTACATCCACCTGCACAGTCCTTGGGGCAGGAGCTGGGCCAGAGCTAACCACAACATCATGGAGGAGGCAGTCTCCTACTCCCCCTGGCACCTCTGAAATGTTAAGATAGAGAGTTGGCTCAGTCGGATCCTATGGCCTAAATACAGTAATGGGCAGCCAAAATTTTAACTGCCACATTGTGGGTGTGGCTTATTTTGTGGGTGTGGCTTAATTGTCATGTGACTGGGTAGGAGTGGCTTGCCGGCCATGTGACCAGGTGGGAGTGGCTTGAAAGATCATCATCGTTCAAGTGAACTGTTAAGTCCTCAACTTACAACCTTACCAGTGTTAGTCGCTGGGGTGACAATTTGCTTTGCGTTTCTCATGCTCTCCTTCCTGGGTTAGCACCCGCCTGGCTCAGACTGCATAGCTAGGCAAACGGGTGCTGCCAGAGGCATAAATATTGCCAGCGCTGCTTCCACCCACGCCTTCTGCTTGCATCTCAGGTGGGAGGTGGCCACGTGAGGCTGGAGGCGAGCCGGGCAGGAGAGAGGGAATCTTTTACCAGGCCAGGAAGGAGGAAAGAGGAAAAAAGCAAGGAGCGCAGATGCAGCAGCAGCAGCAGGGAAAAGAAGGAGAGCCGAGCCGAGAACAGTAATGCAGGAAGTAACAGCCGCCGATCAGCTGGAGCTGCACATGCATCTTCATTTCCACCAGTGGAACTGCATTCCACCCCATCCTGCCTGCTGCCCACTCCTGCCTACATATAATATTTAAGATCATATTAAGCAGTTTTCTTGTATAAATATATCCATAAACCATGTGCTCGTGAATATTAGTTTATTAAATTGCTGATGAAAACATGAGAAAGAAAAACTGCACAAAACTACAACACACTCACACCTATTGTACGTAAGCAATATTTATTGCATTGCAAGGACATTATACACTGTATATCTTTTTCGCATTAAGAGGAAAAAAAATGAAACAGATGCCCTGAGTCTACTGATAAATGACAAAACCCTGGAAATCTCTTGGAAACTAGCAAGAAACAGATTAGTATTAATTGAGTCAAATCATCAAAGTGTCTACATTTAGTAGCTGCTCATTGAGAGATTTGTTTCAGTCCATTAGAAATTATAATAGTAATCACAAAACAGAGGCTCTCTATATGGAATCTATTTCTTTTTATTATAGCATGCTAGGGGCTTAGTGATTTTCTTCCTTATGGTATCTAGTAGTGTCCACATTTTTCCACATTTCAGGCTTATTTCCAGACTTAATCTGAAGATCCAGAAACTGAACCCTTCAATTGTAAAATATGTGTCACTGAGCTGATGACCCTCCCAATCCCCTTTCTCATGGGGTATGAGTGAAATATTAGTAAGAGAGACAAGAGGCTACACATTCATAGTGTGGATAAGCTTTTGTTTTATAGCCACTGGAGCAGTGGTGGGTTGCTACTGGTTTGCCCTGGTTTGGGAAAATCAGTAGCAGTGGTATCAGGAGGCTCCGCCCACCCACCCGGAAATCATCATAGATTATGTGTGCATGCATAGAAGAGCCACATGGGTTCATAGTTCCAAAATGGCACTGAAGGTAAATGAAACCCACTAGTGCAGAGGTCTCCAACCGCCGGTCCGCGAACCAGGACCGGGCCGTTGGGGTTTTTCAGCTGGTCCGCGGCGCCAGGGCCCCCTCGGCCTTTCCGCGCTGCCCACCACCCACCCGATCTGCCCCCTCTGCGCCTCCGCCACCTCCTGCCTTTCACCGCAGCTCCTCCCGCACCCGGAACGCCCGCCCAGCCCGCCTCACCTTTGCGAGAGCACTTTCGTCCCGGGCTCTCAGCAAGGGGGTTGCAGGAGAGGTGGGGCCGGCAAAGGTGATATTCAATGTCGGGGGCGCACGGGCGGTTGCGCGCGCTCCCTATCTCCCTGCTAGCCCACTCGGAATGTTCAAAATAAGAAAAACCTTCGCCGGCAAAGGCTTTTCTTATTTGGAATATTCTGAGTGGGCTAGCAGGGGGATAGGGAGCGCGCGCAACCGCCCGTGCGCCCCCGACATTGAATATCACCTTCCGCCGGCCCCGCCTCTCATGCAAACCCCTTGCTGAGAGCCTGGGACGAAAGTGCTCTCGCAAAGGTGAGGCGGGCAGGGCGTGCGCGCGTCACCGCTGAGAAGAACGGAGAGAGAACGAGAGTGAGTGAGAGCAACAGACAGCAAGATAGAGAGAAAGTGAGAAAGAGAGAGTGAGAGAAAGGGGGAGAGAAAGAGATAGCAAGAGAGAGAGAACAAGAGAGAGAAAGAGCGTGAGAAAGAAAACAAGAGAGAGAGAGTGAGAGAGAAAGCAAAAGAGACAGAAAGAAAACAAGAGAGAGAAAGTGAGAAGAAGAGAGAGAAAGAGAGGGAGAGAGAGAAAGAGAGAGGGGGGAGAGAGAGAAAGAGAGGGAGAGGGAGAAAGAGAGAGGGAAAGGGGGGAGAGATAGCAAGAGGGAGAGAGAGAGAGGGAAAGGGGGAGAGAGGGGGGAGAGAAAGAGAGAGGGAGAGAGAGGGAGGAGATAAAGGAAGAGAGAAAGAAAGGAAGAGAAAGAAAGAAAGAAAGAGGGATAGAAAGAGAGAATTAGAGATGCTCAGTGAGCCTTTCTTTGAAGTTGCCTTTCTTTCTTTCTCTTTCTTGCTTTCTTTCTTGCTCTTTTTCTTTCTCTCTTTTACCTTCCCTTCCTCTATTTCTTCTTTTCTTTCTCCTTCCTACCTTCTTCCCTCCCTCCCTTCAGTCCTTCCTCTCTTACTCTCCCCTTTCATAAGTTTCCTTGCTTCCTTCCTCTGTTCCTGTCCCTTCCCTCTTTCTTTCTTTCTTTCCTTCCTTCCTTTCCTCCCTCCATTTCTTGCTTTCCTTTTCCTTCCTCCCTTCTTTCCTCCCTCATTCCCTTCTTTCACTCCTTACTCTCTTACTCTCCCCTTTCACACCTTTCCTTGCTTCTTTGCACCCTTCTTCTGTTCCTGTACCTTCCCTCTTTCCTTCCTTCCTTCCCACCCTCCGTCCATTCATTCACCCATTCCTCTCTTGATCGCCCCTTTTACGGCGCCGCTGACAGGTAGCTCCCCCCCCCACCGGGCCATGGAAAACTGGTCTAGCTTAAAGCCGGTCCCTGGTGCAAAAAAGGTTGGGGACCTCTGCACTAGTGCACTGGACACAGAAGGCATGGAAGTGCTTTCCTTGAGGCTTAGCTTATGAATTCCCACATTAGAAGGAAGATTACGAGACAGATTTCTTAATTAAAAGTTGTGGCTTTATAACTATCAGTATAGTGACAAACATCTGGTATGTGTTCTGCCGGGCTCTCTGGTAGGAGCCTCCCGAAAATTCAAGGGTACAAATTTCAGACACACACACACATTTGAAAATTCAAAACAATGTTCTTTATCCCAAAATTCTAAATAAACTAAGCACTCTTTTTGTATTGCAAAGAGCACTCGTCCCAAAACAACAGAGTAGTCTGTACAATTAACCTTAAGCAGTCATTAAGTACTTAGCTAGCAGCTGTTGAGAAACTTCACACCCTTTCTTCTTCCAACGAAGTGAGACACACACACACACACACACACACACGTTGCTCTGCTTTTTTTTCAAAGGCGTGAAAAATCAACAAGCAAAGTCCAGAAACTAGCAACACAGGATTCCTGACGAACTGCGATCAGATACTCTTCCACAACGACCAAACCCACATACTGCTATTTATAGCAGCAGCCCTAATTACTGGAGCTCCACCCAAACACAGGTGGCCGCTCTTATCTCCTGTAATATGTTCTTAGTTGATCTCTTCTACGCATAATTCTGTGCTTGCGGGGATCCAAAACGTCTTCATCCAAATCAATGGAAGATATAGGAGATTGACTGCCTCGGCTGTCTGCCAACCACCCCTCTGCCGAGTCACTCCCACCTTCTTCTTCGTCCGAGGAAACTAAACTCTGAACTGACTCTGTCGGCAATAACACAGGCCTATGACATGTTGAAGTTTCCCCTGCATCCACCTCCACATTCCCTGGGGCAGGAGCTGGGCCAGAGCCAAACACAACAGTATGCAGGATCCAAAATCCCAATGCGAGTGGCGGGAAATGTTTCTGAATTGAACTAACATTCAAAAAAAGAAGATACACTTGTACAGAAGCTAAAGAGCAGGTTATATACTGTTATACAGAATTCCTCAACCTATGACAGAGGTACAGAGAATTCCTTGCCTAAATATGGTTTACATCCTGTTTCCTTTCTCCTAAAGATGAATACTACCTTACATGGTCCATCATATGCCCTAAACAGATATGAATTGGGTAACTGTCCCTTCCACAAGAGCAACAGACACTTATCAGCAAACACTTATCTCCTTAAAACAGAATTTAAATAAAAGACACAAAACTTAAAAACAGGAAAGACTTATCTTCTGAATATACTGGTATATACTGGTATACTCTGGGTATGCCAAAACAACCGATTTTGGTATACCCACAGAGAATAAACATTTCTGTTCTCTTTGTCCAAACCTTTCCTGTGAACTTTTTCATCAAATTTCAGCACACATCTACCCAGAATTCTTGAGCCATCCATGCTCTGTAGGGAGCCTAGGTGCCCATTCCTGATCTAGTAAAGCAGATATTCTTTCATGTGGAATATAAAATGAAATGTATCAATTTTCTTTCTTTTTTCCCCCCAATGTCTTTTATTTTAAAAAAAAACGTGACAACCCCCCCCCCATCCACATACAACTCAAAATTCTAAAAAAAAAACCACCATTAGTTGCATATACTGTCTGAATTCAATTCTTTTGATATACACTTATAAATACTAACAACTCAGTCTATACCTATCTTAAACATATACACCTACCAATAAACTAACAAGTCGTCAAACTACTAACACCTGCTATACAGTCATACCTCGTCTTACGAACCTAATTGGTTCCAGGGGGACGATCGTAAGACGAAAGATTCGTAAGATGAAACATTGTTTCCCATAGGAAACAATGTAAAGTCAATTAATCCGTGCAACCGGGGAAAAAAACCACGCAAAAAAACGCTGCCGCCTGGCTGTCACCTTTTAAAACAGCCTAGGGGCTTCTCAGCGACCTCCCAAACGCCAAACGCCAAACCCGAACTTCTGGGTTCGGCGTTCGGGAGGCCGCCGAGAAGCCCCCAGGTGACAGCTGGGCTGGGGGATTCCCAGCAGCCTCCCGAACCCCAAACCCGGAAATTCGGCAAAAGTTCGGGGTTCGGGAGGCTGCTGGGAAGTCCCCCGCCCGGCTGCGACCTTTTAAAACAGCCGGGCAGCTTCCCAGCAGCCTCCCGAAGCCGAACGCCAAACCTGAACTTCCGCGTTCGGCGTTCGGAGGCTGCTGGGAAGCCCCGCCGCCTGGCTGTCACCTTTTAAAACAGCCTGGGGGCTTCCCAGCAGCCTCCCGAACGCCGGTTCGTAACTTGAAAAAAGTTCGTAAAAAGAGGCAAAATTTTTCTGAACCCCGGGTTCCTATCACGAGTTGTTCGTAAGACGAGGGGTTCATATCTTGAGGTACCACTGTATAACAGGTATTATCTCCCCTTTTCCCTATTTCCCCACTCAAACTCTACTTCGCCTTTCCACATATCTCTCAGTTACCACACTGCCATAATAAATGTTGGTTATGACCTACAAAGCCCTTCAGGGCACCGGACCAGATTATCTCAGGGACCGCCTTCTGCTGCACGAATCCCAGCAACCAGTTAGGTCCCACAGAGTGGGTCTTCTCTGGGTCCCATCAACCAAACAATGCCGCTTGGCGGGACCCAGGGGAAGAGCCTTCTCTGTGGCGGCCCCGGCCTTCTGGAACCAACTCCCCCCAGAGATTAGAATTGCCCCCACCCTCCTTGCCTTTCGTAAGCTACTTAAAACCCACCTCTGCCTCTAGGCATTGGGGAATTGAGATATTCTTTCCCCCTAGGCCCTTACAATTTTATGCACGGTATGTATGTATGTATGCTTGGTTTTTATAATAATGGGTTTTTAATTGTTTTTAGTATTGGATTATTATTGTATGCTGTCTTGTTATTGCTGTTAGCTGCCCCGAGGCTTCGGAGAGGGGCGGCATACAAATCCAATAAATAAATGAATAAATGAATAAATGAATGAATGAATAAATAAAACACTTTTGAATCTATATAAGTAATAGATATGAATATATACAACTTACTGTTACTTTATTGTCATTCTACTTTGTATAGCTTAATATCGAGAATTGATATACAATGACTGCTATATGCTATCCATATCATGTAAAATGTGGCCTACCTCCCTTCCCTTTCCTTTTCTCTTTTGTATCCCCTTTCCCCCATCTCTTTTTCTTTTTTTCTTTTTTTTCAATAAAACAATAAACTATTAAAAACAAAAAATAAAAAAAAATCATTAAAGAAGAAAAAAACAGAAAAAATAATAGAAAAACAAAAGAAAGCTAAAAAGACTACACCAAAAAATGCATAAGAAAGAAGAAAAGAGACACCTACGTAAATTGTACTCCCAGCTGAATATTGATACATATATTTCGAAGATAATATCACCTCCCTTCTTGCAAAGCAGGCACATGGTTTACATATTGTATTTCTACAACACTGCTCAAACCACTTAATCTGACATTTGTATAGTATTATATGATAACATAGTTAACATATAAAATAAAAAGTAATTAAACTTCCAAGCCTTTGTTAACAATCTATTGTATTTCACTAGCAGAAATGTATCTTATTTTCAAGCTAAACATTTATTTTAAAACAGGATTATGAATTTGGCTCTCTTAGCAACTGCTGTCTTTCCAGAATAATATTGTTAGCTGACATTAAAGGAAGAAAAGAAAACCCTCTTTATTTTATTTATTTATTTGTCCAATACACAAATACATAGGAAGAAAAATAGACATGTAGTAATACAGTGATACTTTGTCTTACAAACATAATTGGTTCCGGGGCAAGGTTCTTAAGGTGAAAAGTTTGTAAGATGAAACAATGTTTCCCATAGGAATTAATGGAAAAGCGATTAATGCGTGCAAGCCCAAAATTCATCCCTTTTGCCAGCCAAAGCGCCCGTTTTTGCAGTGCTGGGATTGCCATGAGGCTCCCCTCCATGGGAAACCCCACCTCTGGACCTCTGGAATCATTATCAGAACAGTTGTAAATCAGTTGAGCCTAACCTGAATAATCTCAGTGTTTTTAAAACAACAACAACAACCTGGCCAATTCTGTCTAAACAAGGCATTGTATATTATACTCCGACTTTGATGAAGGAAAAAAATAGGTTTCACTTATTCTTAATTGCATGTTAGGGACCCACAATTGCTTGTACAGATAAACTATGTCGGAGAGGCTTGCTACAGTTATTTGCCAATGGAGATTATGTATATTTGACAGAAGGAATCTTCAAATACATAGAAAATAGATGGTGCCTGTCGTAGCCACCCATGCTATGTTCCATAATCTGTGAAAAACTTTCAAGCAAAATTCAATTCCATATCTAAGGGGAAAAAATTGCAGAAAAAGTGCCCGTATTTGTGTTTTCATATAATGTGCTAATTTTTGAAGCTAGTTTCCCTCCGTAAATAGCTTTCAGTATTTGGCATTTTCCGCTGCGCAGAATTTTCAGTTTTCAAAGTTAGAAGGGACATAGAGTAATAGAGTTGAAAGGGACCTCAAAGGTCATCTAGTCCAACCCCCTATACCAGTAAGGGTGACACTTTTTCGGTTCGCATACCAAAAGAGGGTCTGTGCATGGGCCAGCATGCATGCACATGTCCAGACCCTTCTCTCCCCTGTATGCATGCACATCCCCCTATGTTGTGCATGAGCACAGGCCTCAATGAAGCCTGGGACGGTGAAAAAAATCACCCAAATGGGCAAACTGGAAGTTCAAAATAATGGACTTCTTCTTTGCCCATTGTGCTGTTTTTCATACTTTGGAGTCTTCATAGAAACATAGAAACATAGAAGTCTGATGGCAGAAAAAGACCTCATGGTCCATCTAGTCTGCCCTTATACTATTTTCTGTATTTTATCTTAGGATGGATATATGTTTATCCCAGGAGGTTTAAATTCAGTTACTGGGGATTTACCAACCACGTCTGCTGGAAGTTTGTTCCAAGGATCTACTACTCTTTCAGTAAAATAATATTTTCTCACATTGCTTTTGATCTTTCCCCCAACTAACTTCAGATTGAGTCCCCTTGTTCTTGTGTTCACTTTCCTATTAAAAACACTTCCCTCCTGGACCTTATTTAACCCTTTAACACATTTAAATGTTTTCTTCAGAGAAGCTTCTGGAAGCCCCGGAGTGCAAAAAACAGCACAATGGGCAAAGCAGAAGTCCATTTTTCTGAACCTCTGGTTTTTCCGTAGGTGGTTGTTTTGCACTCCTGGGTTTCAGGGAAGTTTCCCGGAAGCCTCTGGAGGGCAAAAGGGCCTTCCCCAATGCTGAAAATCATCTAGTTGATGCACGTGCTGGAGCTGACATAGGACAATGCCTCATGTGCCCTCCGACATGGCTCCGCATGCCACCTGTGGCAGACAAGTAGTAGATCCTTGGAACAAACTTCCAGCAGATGTGGTAGATAAATCCATAGTAACTGAATTTAAACATGCCTGGGATAAACATATATCCATCCTAAGATAAAATACAGGAAATAGTATAAGGGCAGACTAGATGGACCATGAGGTCTTTTTATGCCGTCAGACTTCTATGTTTCTAAATGGCTGTCTGATCTTAAAGCCTCTAGTCATGATGAAGCATTTGCAACTTCTACTGGTTGTTAGCTCTCACTGTTAGGAAATTTCTCCTTAATTCCAGGTTACTTCTGTCCTTGGTTAATTTCTAACCATTGTTTCTTGTCTTGCCTTTTGGTGCTTTGGGAAATAGGTTGACTCCCTCTTCTTTGTAAGAGCCCCATAAATATTGTAACAGTGCTATCGTATCGCCCCTAGTCTTTCTTTTCATTAGACATATACAATTACTGTAACCATTCTTCATAGGTTTTAGCCTCCAGCCCCCTAATCGTTTTTGTTGCTCTTTGCTGCACTCTTTTCAGAGTCTCAGCATCTTTTTCATATTGCGGCAAACAGAACTAAATGTAGTATTAAAAATGTGGTCTTACTAAGATTTTGTAAAGCAGTACCAGGACTCCATGTGATCATGGTCTGTCCTTCTATTAATGCAGTCTAAGGTTGCACTGGCTTTTTTGGCTGCTGTCGCACAATTTTGGCTCATATTTAAGTGATTGTCCACTAGAATTCCAAGATCCCACTCACTGTTGCTGGCATTAAGCCAAGTTTCACCTAGCTTATACTGTACCTATATAGTTGGTTTTTCTTGCCTATGTGTAAAACCTTACTTTTATCTACATTGAATTTCATGTTGTTAGATAGGGCCCTGTATTCAAGATTACTTATTATTATTATTATTATTATTATTATTATTATTATTACTACTACTACTATTATTATTACTACTATTACTATTGCTGTTGTTATTCTTACTGTTGTTACTGTTATTATTACTATTACTATTATTATTATCAACCCCTCTGCAAAGATTCGGGGCAGCTTATCTGCTGGGATATTGGCTGTTCCTACTAGCTTAGTGTCATCTGCAAATTTGATGATTGCCCCTTCAATTTCCTCGTCTAGATATTGTACCTTAAATGGAACCGTGAGATTATGTTTATGTTTATTAGATTTGTATGCTGCCCCTCTCAGTAGACTCGGGGCGGCTCACAACACAATAAAAAACAGTTTATAACAAATCTAATAAATTTACAATTTAAAATATTTTTTAAAAAGAGTTACCCCATTGCTTGCTTCCTTCCATGCGGATGTTGAGTGCTACATAATGAATTTGAGTATCTGCACAAAAACAAAAAACAAATATTTATTCATATAAGACCCCATTTAATGTATATATTATCGCCATTGTCAAAAATTTCGGCCAAATTTCATCATTTAAGGTTGACCAATAAACTCCTGTACGTTCTTCTCCATTCTAATGCAGATGTAGCATTCAATTGGTGACAGAGGTTGACATTCAACTGAGTCTGAGAGCCTTACCAACAATCTTCAGACTAGTTATGAATTAGTGTAGAAGCAGCATAGTGTCATTGATCAAGAACCATGCAACCTAATTTCACATTTGGTAAATGAATGCAACCCACATCAAACAACTGAAAACCTTTAAATATCTTGGAGCTTTCTTCTAATCACCTACTGCTTGGAAGAACAAACAAAGGAATCACAGCTGGAGTACAGAGATCTTCCAATGCTATAATTTGATTTGCTAGCTGCAGTGGCAATAACTTTGTCTTCCCTGCACGTAAATTATTCAGGGCTAAGATGCTGAGTCTTCTAGCTTATATAGCTTTTGTGCTTATGAAGACAAAAAGAAATTGTATAAGCAACATAATATAGGTTCTTATGGATGATCTTGTATGTTTCTTGCTGTGTGTTTAATGCAGTTGGAATTTGGCCTTGCTGCTACACAAGCTTGCATGAGATCCTGCTGAATGAAGTATTTGATACATTGGGCCTCCTCAGATGGTTCTTTGGCTTAATTAATCACAGCCAATAAGTTTTAGTTATCCTTGGAAGAAAAACTTAGGGTTGGCCTGAATGACTCTGCCCTAGCAGACTAGTGTTTGCTATCAAAACCCATAAAAGCTGCCTTGGAGTTAAAAGGTAACTTGGAGTGAAAAGGAGCAGGACCAAAAACATTTTTAAAATGATTAAAAAGACCAAAAAAATCCTCCAAAACACATACATATTGTCCCCCAGTTGAATAGTGATATGTACAGTATATTGCAACAAGGGTAACTTCCTCCTCTTGCAAATCAGCTCAGGATTTATAAACCTCTACAGCTATTTGCAACCAATTTGGCCTGTTACACACCTGTCTATCATATATATAGTTAACAGGTAAACCGACAACAAAGTTAAACCTCAAAGCTTTCTGTTAACAAAGCCCTACAATCAGGGGCGGGCTACTGCCCAGATGGGGCGGAACACAGTGGGGTAGCGGAAATGGAGCTCCACCCCAGAGCACCCAATTTGCACTGAAAGATGTTGAAAGAAAATGCAGGGCGTCCTGCATAAGCCACGGCCACAGTGTGGTAGTAAAAAATTTGGTAGCCCTTCACTGCCTACAATCTATTATTGTAGTAAGTATAAAATGGCTCATATCCCACGAATCACTACAATCATTATCTCTGATCAAAAATTAAAAAAATTCATAACCCTTGCTATGTTCTTCAGACTCATGTAAAGTTATTGTCCTTCACAATGTAAAATATACTGTATACTGTATCTGAAAAGCTATACATATAATATACATACAGCACAGAGGTGGGATTCACATAATTTACCTACTGGTTCACCCAGCACTGAAAATACAAGTGCAGATACATGAGCTCGCTGAACTCACATGCAGCCCTTTTACACACACACACATGGCCTTCCACACATGTGCCTTGGCTTGCATGCATGCACATGGCTTGAAAATGTGGTAAGTAGGATGGCATAACACCAGGTCACTGCTACTGGCTAAATAGCATCTCACAACCACAACAACACAAGAGCCCACAACAGATACAAGCTTAATATTAACCGCTCCAAACTTGACTGTAAAAAATACAACTTTAGTAATCGAGTTGTCGAAGCGTTGAACTCATTACCGGACTCTGTAGTATCATCCCCTAACCCCCTACACTTTACCCTTAGACTATCCACGGTTGACCTCACCAAGTTCCTAAGAGGTCAGTAAGGGGTGTACATAAGTGCACAAGAGTGCCTACCATCCCCTGTCCTATTGTCTCTCCTATATCTCCTATATCTTCTCTTCTATACCTCTATCTTTTCCTGCTATTCTCTCATAGTTATATTTCACTCCTTTATTTTCTCCTCTATTCCCCCTTTAATACATTCTACCTGATTATATCCTCCATAACCCTCATTGTGTATTATTGTGTATTGGACAAAACAAACAAATAAATAATAAAAAAAAATAAAGCAAAACGGGGCGAGCGGTGGATCTTGAATCCTGCTGAGAAATAACTGGTGTCCCTGAAGCCTCCAAGCTTTCGAGGGCTCCAGTGGGCTTTACCGCCAAAGCTTTTCCCAACCGCAAGCCAGCAAAGGTCTTTGGCACCAAAGATGCCCTTTAAATAGCATTTGGCTCCGCTTTATTTATTGAACGGATGTTTCTTTCATTCAGTCCGGTGGGTTTCTTTCATTTTGAAGGCAACTTCTATTTTTTAAAAAATATATGTGCATGAGACTAAGTCTTCATTTAACATAGCTTAAATATAATTGACTCTATCTCTCCTTCCTTCCTTCCCTCCTCCTTTCTTTTTTCTTTTTTTCTTCCTTTCTTTTTTTCTTTCTTTCTTTCTTTCTTTCCGAAATAAACACACTTAGGAAAAAGGAGAGCTATACAGAAAGGAAAAAAAATGATATAGCAGGGACATAGAATCCTTGAAGAGTTGGCTGGCATATAAATTAGATTAATTAATAGATATACATGTTATTCCAAGTTTATTTTTTTAGATTTCCCTGAAACAACTAACTCAGTATTTCTTGGAAGTATGAAACAGAAAAAGCATTCCTTTTCAGACAAATCCCCAGTCAGAAGAATAAAGCGATGCTCTAATCTAGATATCTCGATCCTGCTAAATAATAATTTGCTAAGCCAATCCTATGGATAAAACACAGTTATTTGCAAAACATTTTGCTTTGTGGTAGAAAAAATCAGTAGAACCAGTGTAGTGTAATGATTATAGTGTTAGCCTGCATCAAGGGAGAGTTAGGATCAAACTTCTTACTCAGCCATGACAGTTTCATGCAGGACTGAAATTCAAAACTTTTCCCTGTTGATTCTGTGGGCTTGGCTTAGTGGGCATGGTAGGGGAAAGATACTGCAAAATCCCCATTCCTCCCCCACTCCTAGGGAAAGGATATTGCAAAATCTCCATTCCCACCCACTCTGGGGCCAGCCAGAGGTGATATTTGCCAGTTCTCTGAATTACTCAAAATTTCTGCTACTGGTTCTCCAAAACTTGTTTGAACCTGCTGGATTTCAAGCCTGGTTCCATGAGTAACAAAGTGTTTCTCAGTTCAATCCATTGTAAATCCTGTGGTCAAGTTGGCATCCACAACCACGCAGTCGTAGCCCTCCCCTTCTTTTGCATGGCATAGACTTCTTTGGCTATCACCCCACACCTGTGCAAAAGCAAATATGTTTATGTGTAGTATTATTTTTAAATATAATCTAGTGTTTGAAAAATAAACCTTCTGCAGTCTCACCTTGCATTAATTAACAATTTAGTAGCCTGAGCTAAACCTATCAGGCGCCAAAGACCAGATCCATATATGAAGGTTCCAAATTATTGATTTATTGCTTAAACAAGAATCTTTTCTGACTAATGGTTTGCACCTGGGTAAAATTAAATGAACCTCAAAAGTGTGTGGGCGGGGTTTAGACTTTGTCCTCTTGCGATTTGTAGACCAGGGGTGTCAAGCTCACGTCATTATGGCGGCATCATATTATGTATCAGGACTGTTTTCCTCTTGGCCAAAATGGGCACAGGCTTGGCCAGTCATGACAAATCCAGCCAGCGAGTTTGACAGCCCTGTCATAGCCACTCCAAACTAATTCTTTGTTTGACTCCTCCCTTTGGTTCTATCAGACTCTGCTACACAATCAATTCAAGAGATGGTATTCAGCAGGTTCTGACCAGTTCTGGAGAATCAATAATAGAAATTTTGAGTAGTTCAGAGAACCGGTAAATTTCCTTTGAATAGCCCTGCCTCCATCTGTTCTCTGCCTCCTGTATTCTAGCTGATCCGGAGGAAATGGTGATTTTGCAGTAACCTTCCCCTGCTACACCCACCAATCCATGCCCACCAAGCCACACCATACCATGCCCACCAAGCCACCCTCAAAAAGCCGGTAGTAAAAAAATGGAATCCCACAACTGATCTACTGCCTTAATGACATATTGGAACTAATATTCCTAGAAATATAAGTCACTTTTATCACTCATTTGGAATGAGCCGGGGTGGCGCAGCAGGTAGAGTGCTGTACTGCAGGCCACTGAAGCTGACAGTAGATCTTTGGTCAGCGGTTCAAATCTCATCACCGGCTCAAGTTTGACTCATCCTTCCATCCTTCCGAGGACCCGGATTGTGGGGGCAATAGACTGGCTCTGTTAAAAAGTGCTATTGCTAACATGTTGTAAGCCGCCCTGAGTCTAAGGAGAAAGGTGGCATAAAAATCGAATATATAAATAAATAAATTCTGAAAATCAGTTGGGCTGAAGAATGTTAAACATTCCATTTTCATGCAATATGTTAAAAAAAAACCTAAAACATGATGGATATACATTTCCATTCAACAAATTTCAGTCTGACTCTAAAAGTATCCAAACTGATCCACAGACATTATTAGGTCCTCAGCCATAATTACTCTGATTTAATAACAGTTAAGTCAAACTGTTTTAATGCTTAATTCTCCCTCTAGTTCAATCACAATCCAGGTTAATAACTTTTTTTAAACCATACATTTAATTACGGTATACTAGCATGCACAAATTGATTTCCTCCTCCTTATTATATTTGACAGAAGTGACAATATGAGTTTCCTGTTGGATTGTTGCCATTGTTTATAGCTATAAATCCCCCCCCCCCCATAATAAGGCATATTGCCATATTGTTGCTGGATGCTATATTGATGTTTATAAATCAAAATACTATAGAAACCCCATTTTAGTCACAATGTGAAAATGCATAAAACAAAGAAAATATTTTAAAAGAATAACCAGGAAAACTTAAAAACAAATGTACAAGCAGCATAATATTGGTCAATGTATTTAATAGATTAATTGCTCGTTTAATTGATTAAAAGCAATGCAGCTAATTAACTAAACATTGTAATTGGTCAGCAGTCCTTGTAATTACCCAATTGCCATAAGACAAATGTCTGACGCGCTGTTGTTAATATGCATGCAACTATTCTAAATTGTAACATTTATATTCCAAATGCTGAACTGAAGCCAATGAAGAATGAAGGCAATTCAGCAGGAACTGGTTAAAAAGCTTTACTCTCCAGAGTATCAAAATAGAATCTTTCCTATTCTTCTATTTACACAAAGTACTTTACCACAACTATAAACCATGACAGAGTAAATCCATCCACGAGACTAACCACACACCAGAACTAGTCAATCAACCAATCAACCACGACAACCACACCCACTGCAAAGGTGCATTGCTTCTTATACTGTTCTAACCCAATCAGGTTGCAGCTTAGTCACTATGACTCAGCACTGTAACTGCTTTGCATACTCACAACCTTTTTACCTTAAATGGACTATTAGCTAGGATAGTATAATCCTTGACACCCCTTCTAATATTCCACTGGCCATACATTCATATGTTTCATTAAATTACAATGTTTTACATCAATTAGAGGTTTTGTGAATCCATCAGCTACATTAAAGCCTGATTCAAATAATACAGTTTTATCATTTCATTTTGGTATTTCACCGCATTTTGGTGCTTCATACTTTCTGCTTCTGCAAGATATTTGCACGTCTGTAAGTCCTCAAACACAGTTATTGGCTTTTCAATGTATTCCCCAAGGTCTTTCAATAATTGTTCCATTCATACAAATTCACAGCACACTTCAGACAATGCCTTGATCTCTGCTTCTGCAGTTGAAAGGTTGATTGACATCTGCTTCCTGGATTTCCACGTTATTGGGACATTCACATACTTTACAATAAAACATGATCTTCTATCATTTAGGCTAGCAAAAGAACTATTTATCATACATTGTATAATCTTCTTTATTGTATCTTTAACGCATATGTATCAGTTCCTTTCAAATATCTCACTACTCCTTTTAACCCTTGCCAGTCTTTTATAGTGGGTTTTGAAACTTTTCTACTTAACACCCCAATTACATATGAGATATTGGGTCTCATAAAGTTGGCAATGTGTAATAAACTACCAATTAATGACATACTGAAAATTTTATGACTTTCCTGTGCGTTAAAATCAATTACCATTGGAGTCCTGGCTATCTTGGCATCGGTCATGTTAAGTTTTTCTATTACCTCTTGAATCTTTTTACATTGACTTCACATAAAATACCTGTCACCTATCTTCCTCACATCTATTCCTAAATAATGCTTTAGAAAACCAAGATCTTTTACAACAAATGTTTTATTTAAATGCCTAAACACTTGCTCTATCCTGCAGCCATCCTTCACACGGATACAAATATCAACAGAAACTATGATTATGATGTCATTATCTCTTTTCAGCAATACTGCGTTTGAAACCTTTTTTGACTCTATTGCTTTATGGTCCCTGGGCAAACTCAAAATATCCAACACTTTTGGTCTTTGTAGTATCTGAAACTTTACATTCATGGCCTTCTTCCATTGCCTAACATTTTGTCATAGCTTTGTGGCTCGCACATTACAATGCATGCATATACATCTCATATATATCTGAACCTTTCTGGTGGTTTTTCTTTACTGGTTTATGTACGCTGAGAGCATATGCACCAAGACAAATTCCTTGTTGTCCAATCACACTTGGCCAATAAAATTCTATTCTATTCTATTCTATTCTCTTTGACCTTCTTGGTAACGGTCTCTCACAATCACTACTTTGTATTTGCTCTGAGTCTGCAATACTCTCAATCTCCATCTTAATGCTATCCTGCAAACCCTTTGAACTTCCAGTTTCCTCATTATTGTGGTCTAACTCAGTTTTATCCTGGTTATAGAATACTTCAGTATTACAATGTATTCTTTCTCATCCAACGTCCTTCTCAAAATTTGCATCTCAAGACACAATCACTTTCCCAAATTCAGTTGAAAACCTGTATCCCTTAGAGTTGCCATCACACCCAACAAATTTAAGTCTTTCCCATTTTTGTTGTCTTTTAAACCTTCTTCCCTTAGGAATTAATATATCTATCTATCTATCTATCTATCTATCTATCTATCTATCTATTTGTCAAAAAATTATAGTATTATAGTACATATTAACATAACATAACATAACATAAGTAGAATGTAGTAATAGAAAAGTAATAGACAGCAGCACAGGGACATTAGGCACAAAAGTGCACTTATGCACGCCCCTTACAGACCTCTTAGAAAAGGGGAGAGGTCAGTTGTAGATGTTGAAGATTTTGGGGTTGGGGGAAGCAACAACAGAGTCAGGTAATGAGTTCTAGATGGTGACCACTCTATTGCTGAAATTGTATTTTCTGCAATTAAGTTTGGAGCGATTTACATTCAGTTTGTATCTATTATGTGCTCTTGTGTTGTTGTTGTTAAAGGTGAAGTAGTCACTGACAGGGAGTACATTATGGTGTATGATTTTATGAACAACAGTTAAATCAGTTCGGGGACCACATAGTGGTAAATTTTCTAGATTTGGTATTTGAAGTCTGGAGGAATAGGGTAATTTGTTACGTGAGGAGGAGTGAAGGACTATAAACCAAAAATTCTTAAATGTTCTAGGTAAGGATTTTTTTTTCCTATACAGCATATAATATGGAGCCTGACTTATACTAGAACTCCACATTATTCATTACATACATGGCCATCATTATGGAGTCTCCTCAATAACTAAAATATAAACCAGCATCAACCAGCATTGCATCTTGGATCACATTCAACACACCTTTCTGCCTTTCTGTGGGGTTTTGCCTTTTGTTTCAATCTGAATAAGCCTGGACCAGAACACCTAGTCTTCGGAGAGGGGCGGCATACAAATCTAATAAATAAATAAAAATAAATAAAATAAACCTAGGATAGTGTAATTTTGAAGCTTCTTCAAAATATTGGATTGATATTTAACTTCAAGTAGTTCTTATTTTAACTGGAATTTGTAAATCCAAACCCTATTAAACTAATACTTTGTGTATTGGTACAGATTTAAAACCACTACACCATGCTGATTCTCATTTTTACTAATTTTCTCATAAAACTGTGGATAAACTTTCAAGAAATCTCTAAGTTCTTCTGAAACAAATGTATTATTATATATTACTAGAGTAAAGAGCATAGAATTAAAATTAATTTCTGACTATTGGTTTTATAGGGACACTTGCTCAATCTCAACATGACTTCAAACATTCAATGAGATATCTGTCTGAATGTCTGAAACACAAGATAGACAGCAAATAAATTTGATAAATATCAGTGAGAATAGAGCTGGAAGGGACCTTGGAAGTCTTCTAGTTCAGAAGACCCTATACCACTCTACTATGCCCTGGTCCTACCACACTTGGAGTACTGTATTCAGTTCTGGTCACCACACTTCAAAAGAGACACTGAAACTCTGGAGAAGGTGCAAAAAAGAGCAACCAAGATGATTAAGGGACTGGAAACCAAGACTTACAAAGAGAGACTGAGGGAACTGGGCATGGATAGCCTACAGAAAAGGAGGGCCAGAGCAATCTACAAGTATACAAGGGGATGTCACAAAGAGGAGAGGATCACTTTATTCTCCAATGCATGACTTGTTAACACTGGTTTGTTGATTCAGGCTCAGTTTTAATTATCTTAATTTCCTTTAGGATTTCTGAATTGCAGTTTTGAAGGAAAAGTGAAAATGTTGCAATGAAGTTTGATTATGTAAAGAAAATGTTAGAAGCTGCCTAAAACCCAAATACATTTAATTGTCCACTTAGTTACAGCAGCCAGACTAACCTTTGCACAGTGGTGGAAAAACGAGGATATACCTCCGAAAGACGCAATAATTAAAAAAATTAAATACTGTGCAGAGATGACAAAATTAACTATACTACTTAGGAATGAAACAACGTCCTCATTTAACAATTGTTGGGATCCTTTTTACAGTTGGTTAGAGAAAAAAAGAGAACACCACGTCACATAATTGAAATGATGGTTATAAACTCAACCAGATACAAATCCGATATATAGCCTTCTCATACTCTTGGATATAGTGATAAGAGACTTTAGATATATACTGACAGAATACTTATTACTAAATCTTATAATCTCTATGTTTAAATTAACTCAACGCTTGCACTAAAATACCCAGACGACTAACCCGATACTAGGGAATGAGCTAATAAATTAAGAACTGGTTCCCGTTTTCAATACAGCTCCCTCGGATATTCGCCAACCCCTTTATTTTCTTTACCTTCTTTATTTTCTCTATCTCCTTAGTTCTTTTTACCCTTTCCCCTCTTTTCTTTATTCCCTTCTTTTTCACTCTTTTCACAAATTTCTATGTTCATAAATTGTTATATCATGCTAAGACTTAATTGTCTTCTGTTTTGATCAACTTTTATGTTTTGTATATTTGTTAATAAAAATTAATAAAAATTAAAAATTAAAAAAAAATGTTAGAAGCGACTTGGATAAAGGTATTTTTTCGGGTGGTTGGATGGAAATTCATCAATACTGATTTGTCAGGAGGGTCCATAGGGGGCGGGGGTGTCACAATGCCACTCTGTACACCCTGTATCTTAAAAGGTTCTCCAATTGTGTGGTTGCGGCCATCATCTTGACTTTCTTTGCCTCTTTCTGCAGACAGTCCTACAATTTGTAACATGTTGTGCATGAATAAAAATATTGTTCCTCACTCTTTCTTTTGTGGGATCTTTTGGGTCATTTGTGACTTCATTTATCCTGGGAGCAAGCAGAGGATCCATTGCAATATAGATCCTTCTTGAATCTGGCAGTTCATTTCATGCAAATAGTTCAGCTTGGACTCATCACATCTAAGAATCAGATCTGTTAGAGTTGCATATAAATGAAGAGGCGAGATATAGGATCAGTTTAGCATTAATTTTCCTAGGCTTAGTGAAAACCAAGTGTCGACAGGCTGCAAGGAAACCACTTTTAAGGGCTTCCCTGTAGTCGGCTGGTCACTGACAGCAGTTCATTTCTCCTACCACTTGATTAGCCAATCAGCAGCGGCTATGCAAATTTGTACTCTGTATGGCAGAAGGCTTTGTGCATGCACAGAAGGTAAAAGAACCCAAATGGCAGCATCCATGCAAGTGGGCAGAGCCTCATGTTCCCTTCATGACTGGCTCTTCTACAACCGACAGGCACCAGCGAATTGGGAGCCTTTCACCCCTTTTGAACATTTATCATTGCACCGAAACTTTTATTGACCATTGGTTTCCTTGAGTGGACAAATTGGATATCAAATAAGCAAATGAATAAGTGAACAAACCAGTTTTGATTAAATCCCATTACTATTAATGAATCTTAAAACCATGTAAATTGTTAGAAACATAGAAGTCTGACGGCAGAAAAAGACCTCATGGTCCATCTAGTCTGCCCTTATACTATTTTCTGTATTTTATCTTAGGATGGATATATGTTTATCCCAGGCATGTTTAAATTCAGTGACTGTGGATTTATCTACCACGTCTGCTGGAAGTTTGTTCCAAGGATCTACTACTCTTTCAGCGAAATAATATTTTCTCATGTTGCTTTTGATCTTTCCCCTAACTAACTTCAGATTGTGTCCCCTGGTTCTTGTGTTCACTTTCCTATTAAAAACACTTCCCTCCTGGACCTTATACAGATTGAGTTCATTAAGTCTTTCCTGATACGTTTTATGCTTAAGACCTTCCACCATTCTTATAGCCCGTCTTTGGACCCGTTCAATTTTGTCAATATCTTTTTGTAGGTGAGGTCTCCAGAACTGAACAGAGTATTCCAAATGTGGTCTCACCAGCGCTCTATACAGTGGGATCATAATCTCCCTCTTCCTGCTTGTGATACCTCTAGCTATGCAGCCAAGCATCCTACTTGCTTTCCCTACCACCTGACTGCACTGTTCACCCATTTTGAGACTGTCAGAAATCACTACCCCTAAATCCTTTTCTTCTGAAGTTTTTGCTAATATAGAACTACCAATACAATACTCAGACTGATGATTCCTTTTTCCCAAGTGCATTATTTTACATTTGGAAACATTAAACTGCAGTTTCCATTGCTTTGACCATTTATCTAGTAAACCTAAACAGTGCCATTGCACTGTTCTCAGAGTAATGTAATTGTGAATTGGGGCTTAGCAACCAACTCTGAACTACAATGGTCAACGATGTCCCGCAGGGGTGGCGCAGCAGATAGAGCGCTGTACTGCAGGCCACTAAAGCTGACTGTAGATCTGTAGGTCAGCGGTTCAGATCTCATCACTGGCTCAAAGCTGACTCAGCCTTCCATGCTTCTGAGGTGGGTAAAATGAGGACCCGGATTGTGGGGGCAATATGCTGGCTCAGTTAAAAAGTGCTATTGCTAACATGTTGTAAGCCGCCCTGAGTCTAAGGAGAAGGGCAGCATAAAAATTGAATAAATAAAATAAATAAAATGTTCACCATTTAGAAACATAGAAACATAGAAGACTGATGGCAGAAAAAGGCCTCGTGGTCCATCTAGTCTGCCCTTATACTATTTTCTGTATTTTATCTTAGGATGGATATATATTTATCCCAGCATGTTTAAATTCAGTTACTGCGGATTTATCTACCACGTCTTATGGAAGTTTGTTCCAAGGATCTACTACTCTTTCAGTACAATAATATTTTCTCATGTTGCTTTTGATCTTTCCCCCAACTAACTTCAGATTGTGTCCCCTGGTTCTTGTGTTCACTTTCCTATTAAAAACACTTCTCTCCTGGACCTTATTCAACCCTTTAACATATTTAAATGCTTCGATCATGTCCCCCCTTTTCCTTCTGTCCTCCAGACAATACAAATTGAGTTCATTAAGTCTTTCCTGATACGTTTTATGCTTAAGACCTTCCACCATTTTATCCTTTTTATCACTTCTTTATAGTTTGTTATGCTAATACAAACTATAATTCTATACTTGTATAACAAATATATAATAAATAAAATTAAATTAAAAATTGCCCCCTCTGCCCTGGTAGCTTCTTCAGGCTCTCTTGCATTGTTCAATGGTCAGACAGGGAGATGGCACATAGGATTCCCATGACTCACCAGGAGGGTTAAAAAGAGGAAAGTTATGTTGAGCTGCCATACTGGAATCTCTTTCAAATGGTACATCAGACTTGACACAGGCAAAAAAACTCTCTTCTCCTTAGCTTAAGCAGTCTCTCTTCAATGGACCTCAATCACTCCATTAATGATGAGCATCCCATCCTTGCTGCCAGTGATAGGTACCTTGGTTGGTGGGGGTAATGACTAAGATAAGTCAGTCATTGCCTTCAATATATTTTAATTCACAACAGATAATGATAGCAGCAGGACAAACTCTGAATGACTTATAATGAAGAATAACGGATAATAACTGCAAGTGCAGTTGACAGCTCCTTAAACATTCCACTGTCCCCTACAGCTCAGCCAATCACATGCTTCTATTTAACCTCATTCCTACAACACCCGCCCCCCAGTTTCTTGGTATATTACACCTTGCATTGCACAATGTCAGATAGGGAGATGGCCTTGGCCTGGGGAGTGGAGCCAGTAATGGGTAGCAAAAATTTTTACTGCCACACTGTGGGTGTGCCTCATTTTGTGGTTGTGGCTTAATGGTCATGTGATTGGGTAGGAGTGGCTTGTCCACCATGTGACCAGGTGGGAGTGGCTCGACCTATTATTATCGTTCCAGTGAATTGTTAAGTCCTTGACTTACAACCTTACCAGTGTCACTCACTGAGTGACAATTTGCTTCGCGTTTCCCACACTCTCCTTCCTGGGTCGCCCCTCCCCCGCTTCAGGCTGGGTAGCTAGGTGAAATGGTCCTCATGATATGGTCAAACATAGAAAATTGACGGCAGAAAAAGACCTCATGGTCCATCTAGTCTGCCCTTATACTATTTTCTGTATTTTATCTTAGGATGGATATATGTTTATCCCAGGCATGTTTAAATTCAGTTACTGTGGATTTATGAACCATGTCTGCTGGAAGTTTGTTCCAAGGATCTACTACTCTTTCAGTAAAATAATATTTTCTCATGTTGCTTTTGATCTTTCCGCCAACTAACTTCAGATTGTGTCCCCTTGTTCTTGTGTTCACTTTCCCATTAAAAACACTTCCCTCCTGAACCTTATTTAACCCTTTAACATATTTAAATGTTTAGATCATGTCCCCCCTTTTCCTTCTGTCCTCCAGACTATACAGAGAAGCAAAGTCATAAAAATTACAGCGTAAGCTACCATGTTTTTGATTAATTGAACTTTCTAGCTTATTTTCAGATTTCATCCAATTAAAGTCAAGTGAATTAATGATTTTCCTACCCCATTACTGATTAAAATTGGCTGTCTTTTATTAAACTGGGTCCCCCAACTAACTTCAGATTGTGTCCCCTTGTTCTTGTGTTCACTTTCCTATTAAAAACACTTCCTATTAAACAAATCACATTTATGATTTTTGTTGCTGGCTTCGGACAAGCAAGGTCAATGAGGAAACCATTGGGAGGTTACAAGTGGCAATCACATGACAGAATGTCTAACAACTGCAGAGGATTTGGTTAATGATGACAATGGGAACTGCTGGAATTACCTTTGTAAGCCAGTATGTGACCATTGCGGGAAAGACTGAAGAAAGTAGAAGAGAAAGACAAGGTAAATAGAAAAAATAAGGACATGACTTGAAAGTTTTTGGATGAAGTATGAACAATTGATAAAAGAAGTTGAGATATTATTATTATTAATTATTATTATTATTATTACTATTATTATTATTATTTATTGGATTTGTATGCCGCCCCTCTCCGCAGACTCGGGGCGGCTAACAACAATGATAAAAAACAACATGTAACAATCCAATTTAATAAAACAACTAGAAACCCATATTATAAAAACCAAACATACACACAAACATACCATATATAACTTGTAATGGCCTCGGGGAAGGAATATCTTAACTCCCCTATGCCTGGCGACAAAGGTGGGTCTTGAGTAATTTGCGAAAGACAAGGAGGGTGGGGGCCGTTCTAATCTCTGGGGGGAGTTGATTCCAGAGGGCCGGGGCCGCCACAGAGAAGGCTCTTCCCCTGGGCCCCGCCAAACGACATTGTTTGGTCCACAGGACCCGGAGAAGGCCAACTCTGTGGGACCTTATCAGCCGCTGGGATTCGTGCGGTAGAAGGCGGTTCCGGATGTATTCTAGCCCAATGCCATGTAGGGCTTTAAAGGTCATTACCAACACTTTGAATGGTGACCAGAAACCGATCGGCAGCCAGTGCAGGCCGCGGAGTGTTGAAGAAACGTGGGCGAATCTAGGAAGCCTCACGATGGCTCTCGCGGCCACATAGAATAGAATAGAATAGAATTTTATTGGCCAAGTGTGATTGGACACACAAGGAATTTGTCTTGGTGCATATGCTCTCAACGTACATAAAATAAAATATACATTTGTCAAGAATCATGTGGTACAACACTTAATGATTGTCATAGGGGTCAAATAAGCAATGAAGAAGCAATATTAATAAAAATCTTAGGATATACGCAACAAGTTACAGTCATACAGTCAACATGGGAGGAAATGAGTGATAGGAATGATGAGAAAAACTAGTAGAATAGAAGTGCAGATTTAGTAGAAAGTCTGACAGTGTTGAGGGAATTATTTGTTTAGTAGAGTGATGGCGTTCGGGAAAAAACTGTTCTTGTGTCTGGTTGTCTTGGTGTGCAGTGCTCTGTAGCGACGTTTTGAGGGTAGGAGTTGAAACAATTTGTGTCCAGGATGTGAGGGGTCAGTAAATATTTTACCCGCCCTCTTTTTGACTCGTGCAGTATACAGGTCCGCAATGAAAGGCAGATTGGCAGCAATTGTTTTTTCTGCAATTCTGATTATCCTCTGAAGTCTGTGTCGGTCCCGTTGGGTTGCAGCACCAAACCAGACAGTTATAGAGGTGCAGATGACAGACTCAATGATTCCTCTGTAGAACTGAATCAGCAGCTCCTTGGGCAGTTTGAGCTTCCTGAGCTGGCGCAGAAAGAACATTCTTTGTTGTGCTTTTCTGACGATGTTTTTGATGTTAGGTGACCATTTTAGGTCTTGAGATATGATAGAACCTAGAAATTTGAAGGTCTTTACTGTTGATACTGTGTTGTCTAGTATTGTGAGAGGTGGAAGGGTGGAAGGGTTTCTCTTAAAGTCTACCACCATTTCTACGGTTTTGAGTGTTTATTTTTTTATTCTTTGTCCAATATACAATACATATGAGAGAGAATATACATTAGGAATATATATATAAAGATAGGAAGTAAAAAGAAGGGAAGTGGATAGGAAGAGAATATATATAGAGGAGAGAATATATAAGATAAAAGAGGTAAGAAAAGAGAATTGGACAGGGGACGATAGGCACATCAGTGCACTTATATACGCCCCTTACTGGCCTCTGAGGAATCGGGAGAGGTCAATCGTGGAGAGTTTAATGGAGAACTGTAGGGGATTGGGGGTTGACACTATTGAGTCCGGTAATGAGTTCCACGCTTCGACAACTCGATTGTTAAAGTCGTATTTTTTGCAGTCAAGTTTGGAGTGGTTAATATTAAGTTTGAATCTGTTGTGTGCTCTTGTGTTGTTTCTGTTGAAGCTGAAGTAGTCGTTGACCGGAAGGACGTTGCAGCGTATGATCTTGTGGGCAATACTTAGATCGTGTTTTAGACGCCGTAGTTCTAGGCTTTCAAGGCCCAGGATGGTTAGTCTATTTTCGTAGGGTATTCTGTTTCGAGTGGAGGAGTGGAGGGCTCTTCTGGTGAAGTATCTTTGGACGTTTTCGAGAGTGTTGATGTCTGAGATGCGGTGCGGGTTCCAGGCAGATGAGCTGTATTCGAGAATGGGTCTGGCATAGGTTTTGTAGGCTCTTGTGAGTAGTGTGAGATTGCCAGAGCAAAAGCTGCGTAGGATCAGGTTAACAACTCTGGAGGCTTTTTTGGCGATATTGTTGCAGTGGGCTTTAGCACTTAGGTCATTTGAAATGAGTATTCCGAGGTCTTTTACTGAGTGTTGGTTGGTAGTGAGGATTTGTTTATTCAGTTCATATATGTGGTTTGGATTCTTTTTGCCGATGTGGAGGGTAGAGCATTTGTTGGTTGATATTTGAAGTTGCCAGGTGTTGGACCAATCTGAAATGAAGTCAAGGTCTTTTTGAAGAGTGAGTGTGTTGTCAGTGGTGTTGAAGAGTTTCACATCGTCGGCAAAAAGTACACAGTTGCTTACGATATTTTCGCAGAGGTCATTGATGTATAGGATGAAAAGAGTAGGACCTAGTACGCTGCCTTGGGGAACGCCGCTTTTGACAGGGACAGGGGAGGAAATGGCGCTTCCGATTTTGACAACTTGTTGTCTGTTTGACAAGAATGCGGTAATCCAGTTGTGGAGGAGTCCTGAGATGCCGTAGGATTTGAGTTTTAGGAGAAGTTTGTCGTGAACCACTGAGTCAAAGGCTTTGCAGAAGTCGATATAAATTGCATCGATGAATTTTCCTTGATCAAGGTGGGTAGTCCAGATGTTTTTGCAGTGGAGTAGTTGTAGGTTGCAGGATAGTTTCTTACGGAATCCAAATTGTTTTTTTGATAGTAGGTTGTTAGATTCTAAGTAGAGAGTGATTGAACGATTTATAATTGATTCCATGATTTTACAAGGTACACAGCATAGTGATATGGGTCTGTAGTTGTCAACTAGTGATGGGTCTCCTTTTTTGAAGATGGGGATGACTACTGCTTTTGACCACAGTTTGGGGAGAGTGCTGGTCATGAAGGAATTTTGGAAGATAATGCTTAGAGGTTCAGCTATGGCAGATGAGAGTTTTCTTAGGAAGTATGCACAAAGACCATCTGGACCGACAGATAGGGAAGGTTTGAGATCACGGATTGCTTTTTCAACGTAGTCTGTGGTGAAGATGATTTGGCTTAGGTTATTTAATGAGTTAGGAGTGCGATTTGCGAAGAGGGGGGATGAGTTATTACTGTTAACAAAAACGGAGCCAAAGAAGGAGTTGATGGATGGGTCGTCGTGGTACTCTTTGTTGTGTGGTCCAATGAGAGGTGGAATAGGTCTGGAGTCGTTAAGTTTGTTGTTGACGAAGTTGTAGAAGGCACGGTTAGATTTGGAGCGTAGGAGGTTTTCCTCTTGTTTACTGCGGTAGTTCAGACATTCTACTTTTATTTGTTGGCATATTCTTCTGTAGCGGTTTTTAAAGTTGTTTACAGGACCTTTTTTGTTTCTACGCCAGAGGGATCTTTTTTTGGTTTGTAGTTTCTTTAATGAGATGGGAATGTTGTTTTTCTGTTTTCTTCTAGGAGGAGTAATTGGAACATACAGATCTATAAGTCTATTGATTTGGAGTAAGAATGTGTTGTAGAGGTCATCGATGGAGATGCAGTTGGAGAAGAGGGATTGCCAATTAATAAATGAGAGACTGACGTCTATGAGTTCGTAGTTAGCTTTCCTGAAATTGTACTTAGGTGACACATTGTTCTGTTGAATGTTATGATGGCGTAGGTTGAGGTTGAAGTTGATCATACTATGGTCGCTGTTGGAGAAGGGTTCTATGATATGCAGTCCATAAATAGCACTTTTACTATTGCAGAAGATGAGGTCGAGGCAGCTGTTGAGTCTGGTGTTGTTTAATACTAATTGTTCCAGTCCCAGGCTGGTGACGGTGTTGTAGATGGCGGTATGTATAGGTTCGGTGGAGCATTCGTTTAATGTCCAGTTGATGTGTGGTAGGTTGAGGTCACCTAGGAAGATGATGGGGTAGGGGCAGGAGGATGCCCATGTTAGTAGGGAAGTTAATTTTGATGCATGGGAAGTGTCATAGTTTGGAGCTCTGTAGCACAGTAAAAAGCGGAGAGTGGTGTTAAGGGAAAGATCGCAGATTAGGGTTTCAGGAAGGAATAAATCTTGTGCGACTTGAATGTTTTTTAGATTGAGTGAGCTTTTGTAGAATATGGCTATACCACCTCCTCTGCGGGATTCGCGGTCGGACCGGAAAACCAGGTAGTTATTTTGTGTAATGATGGAGTCAGGAAAGGAACAGTTGAGCCATGTTTCGCAAACAAAGATTATATCAAATAAGTTGGTGTTGAGTAGAAGGAGGAATTCTGATAGCTTGTTGATTAAACTTCTTGCATAGATTAGTTTGCATTTGAGGTTGTGTTTGAGTTCAGGAAGGGGATTGGATTGCGTTGAGTTGTGGCAGGATTGAGGCAAGGTAGTAAGGGGCACATTTTCCTATTCATTGCTGGAGGTGCTGG